>NC_057798.1:284576212-284592781 GCF_018294505.1 Triticum aestivum
CTATTTAAACACCTCCCCATGCCAAATTCGGCCTTCTCCCACCTCCCTCCTCGTTTTTCGCGCAGCCAGCCACCTCCCATCGCTCCACCGCCGCCACTTGTCGCGGGCCTAGAGGCCAGCGCCGCCACCCACCGCCACCTACAGCCAATCGAAAGGCGCCATGTCACCTCCCAACTGCCTCCACCATTGAAAGTGCAACTATCCCTAGGTGGTTTTGGTAATTCCTAACAACATATAGCTCATTGAGCTAACATCATTCCAAGATGAATATTTCAGGAAAAGCTCAATGAATGGCATGGCATGGATGAGAAAAGTGGACCCCTCAAGACTACCCCCCTCGCTTCAAAAGCTCAAGACTCTACATTTTATATTTTAGTGATCCAAGATCACATTGCGTCTATAGGAAAAGCCAATACTATCAAGAGGGATGAGGTGTTGCTTAATGAGTTTCTTGCTCCATAGTGCTTAGTGATATGCTCCAAAGCCCTCAACTGCTTTCTCACATCCACATATGACCTAAACCAAAAGTCAAACTAGGCACTACTGATTCTTTCTATCCGGCGCTACCGAGTTCAGATGTCATAGCCACTGCCACAAACCCTAGGCAAATCGGTCTCACCGGTAGGGATCTCGGTCTCACCGAGATGGGATTGTAATCTCTCTATTTCCCTTCATAACATTTCGGTACCACAGAGATGAGCGATCGGTCCCATCGAGATTGCAATGTAAACTCCATGTTTCCTTTTCTTAACATTTCGGTCCCACCGAAATGAGCGAACCGGTCCCATCGAGTTTACCTGACCAACTCTCTGGTTAGCTTATTACCAAAATTGGTCCCACCGAGTTTGTCTAATCGGTCTCATCAAGATTACGTTATGACCTAACCCTAATCATATCGGTCCTACCGAGTTGCATGTCGGTCCGAACGAAAATCCTAACGGTCACCATCTTGATCACCTTGTGATCAAAACCAAACAGTGATCATTCACGGATCACAAATGGACCAACCTCGTGGTCTTGGATCGGGTTACCTTGTAACCAAACGGTGATCTTTCCGGCGATCACTACCATGACCAATACTTGGTCCCCAACATCATCATCAACATCCTGCCAATCTGTACTACTCAAAATATCAACAGATAAATCACCTATAAGTCATTCCGTCATGTGAGTGTTGATCGAACGGTGTGACCTAGTACGAACCCATGCCCATGACCGAGGACGCGGCTATCGATAGTTTAAACAAACACACTCTTCAGAGGTAGCACACTGTACCCACACCACAGAACCCATGGCCTCGCACTCCCATTCGGGTGGACCAACAGCGTTCCGACAAAACTGATCTACTGCCATGACACTCTCCCGGCCACTCCGACTCACTCCCCACTGGGCTAATCCTGGGTGGCCCCGTGTCTACCAAAGACACCAACGGCCACCGTCGTGGCCAAAACAATGAACCGTCCCAAACGGGGACATGTGCACATAACAACAACAACTGGCACACAAGGCTTATGTCCGCCTACCTGATCAGGGTAGCGCGCGCCCATAACCTTCCCTCGTTGGAGGCACCTGCGAGAGACACGGCAATAGCAACGCATTAGGGCCTTCCATAAAGGCAAATGTGGTTGGACTGGAGAAAGCCCGGTTCAGTGGCACCTGACCAACTTAATGACGGAATTTATCCCCAAATATAGAATTGTGATAACTGATACTCCGATATCAACTATCAAACTATAATCCAAGTCATAGCACTATCCAACAATTAATCTAAAGCATAC
The DNA here is from genome assembly GCF_018294505.1 of Triticum aestivum. Taxonomy (NCBI): domain Eukaryota; kingdom Viridiplantae; phylum Streptophyta; class Magnoliopsida; order Poales; family Poaceae; genus Triticum; species Triticum aestivum. The sequence goes on from NC_057798.1 coordinate 284,577,991, forward strand.
CATCATCATCTCAAAATACTCCAAGGGTAGCACAACACTACTGTCATGATGAATCCGAAAACAGTAATCCTACTACTCCAATAACAAGAATAAATCTATACCGCTAAGATCCACACATAAACATCATCTCCGAAATTAATACTCCAAGCAACGGAACATCAACTAGCATCATGAAAATAATCATACTAACCACTAATAATCCAAAGGCAGCATGACATCCAAAGTAATTCTCCAGAATATAATAACAAATATCATCATGAAAACAATCATCATATCAACCACTAATACTCCAATGGCAACATGATACTCATCAACTACAAACATAACTCCTAGTAATGCAAACAATAGCATGGCATCAACAAGATGAAAATAATACTCCGAGAAAATGCCATGCACAGATCACAAGTAGCTAAAACAATATTTAAAACAAGTTAAAATAAATTAAACCATGTCACTGCATTACAGTGATGCAAATGGACAGTGTGGCTTGCCTGGGGTGGAACAAATCACCCGGAGAAAGTGCGAGAAACTCGCGGAACGAATCGCCGGAAAACGTTCTCTCTCGGAGGGGGCTGATAAGGGGCAGTGGAAAAATGGTCATTTTTAGAATGTTAGCACATGGTGAAAATGGTTCCATCAGAATATCTCGACGAAACGAAGAAGTGGGCTTTGGAATCACCCGATTTGGAGCTACGGGTAAAAAGTTATAGTTGTTTTTCTGCTAGGGACCTATGTGTAAATAGAAAATTTTACAGATTGGGCCAAAACAGTAAAACTGAAAGCGTATTCTAGGAACTACGCTTTCACTTATCTAGCGTGGCAGTGGTGGGGCCGGGTAGCTGTGAGACTTATAGGCGGATCCCTCTGGCTCTCTCTCTCCTCCTGGCCTTCTCCTTCTTCCTCACCGACGCGCGCCCGCAGAGGAGAGGAGGCCAAGCGCTCCGGCGATGGCCGCCGGGGCTACAGGGCACCTCCGGCGAGGCTCCGCCCATGGATGAGCTCGTCGAGGAGAGATGCATTCAGAGGGACAGATCATGGCCACCAGGACGGGGCGAGGCGACGACAGTTTGAACTCCGGCGGGGTGGGTTCGGGTGGAGATGGGACTCGATGCCATAGTGGCTCCGGCGAGGGGGAAAGGGCATGGGGGTGGTCGCCCGAGTGGTCTTATTCTACTGGTGGGGTTAGAAGGGAGGGAAGGGCTCGGGTTCGCTCCAATTTAGGAGGACCGAGGCAGCGGCCATGGTGGCGGAGGGAGAGGAGGAGAGGCTCCGAGGCTCGGGAAAGTAGCTAGGGAGGACTGTGGGAGTGAGGTGAGGTCGATGCGGTCCTCGGGAGGCCGCGGGGAGGGCCATATATAGGCGGGCGAGGGAGGCCGACGACGAGTGCCGCCGCTCGAGCTCGGCCAAAGCTTTGGCTAGCTCAGCGAGCACGGGCGGGCACGGGAAGACGACGAAGCATTGATGCAGGGATCATGGAGAGGTAGGCGACGCTGGGGAGCAGAGGAAGAAGCCGAGGACCATTAAAACATGTCGGGGCACTGTGCTACCGTGGGCGTTCGGTGGCGAGCGTCGGTGAGGAAATAGACGGAGGGGGAGATGGATCCAAGCGAACGGCAATGACGCGGGCCAGCTACTGTACACGCTCACGCGTGCGAAGGCGACGAGAGGAGGAGGGGGTCCAGCACAAACAGCCACTAGACGTGGCCACTACACACAGAGCACGTGCATAGGCAAGCCATTGTCGTGATCACCGCGTGCACTGGCATGTAGCGGGGGAGATGGGCTGGAAATTGTTCTCTATGGGTAAGTTCTTCCAGGGTAGGTCTCAACTACAGTGGTAGTTTAGTTAAAAGCGCTATGGTTAAATGGTAATCAACTTCTGAAGTTTACTTTAGTAAACTTGATCAACTATGTGTGACCAACAGAGAATTGCGTGAATCCAAATAAGTTGTCTGGGGTGTTTAGGCTAGGAAGGACTACAATCCTGGGAGTTTTGGAAGAAATTGGCCAAGATCTAATGCAGTTGCTTCACAACTGACCAAAATGGTCCAGAAACTAAATTTGGATGATGCACTCACATGGAGTATCAACTTGGGCTAAGATTGGGCAAAGCTTGATTATTTGGACATATGAAGATGCTGTAAAAAGCTCATACCAAATGGACAAGTCAAAATGGCACTTGCTTCACAAACATCATTTCTGTCCAGAAAATTGGAATAATTTTGGTGATCAAATGGCTCATTGAAATGATGCCAAATTGGGTGGAATGATGTTTTAAGGGAATAAGAATGATCTGGTAATTTATCAGGATTTTTGAAGCAATATAAAATGCACTTGCTTCACAACCTGGAAATATTGCTAGAATCAAAGACTTGCTCCTGTGCTCACATAGTTGATTGGAGGGGCTGCAAATGGGTGGAGGGGGTTAATATTTGCACATTAAGGAGTGTGCAAAAGTTCAAATCATTTGAATACTCCTAGCTAGTACTTCCTTCACAAAGCCCTCTGTCTGACAGAAACTTTGAAAAATCACTGAGGAAGATTGGCTAGGCTAATAAAGTTGAACTTGTGCATGAGGCAATTATCTGGACATATAAGCATGCCCAAAAAGGTTGGGAGCCACTAGGAAAATATAAATGACACTTCCTTCACAAAGTGCCATTAAGGGCAGAATAGAAAAATATTTATTGGGGAATTATTTTTGAACTGGCCAAGGAAATGTTTGGGCATATTTGAGCTATATATGACCCAAAGGAATTATGATAATTATTTGGGGATTTTTGGATGGACAAAAATATAGGTTGCTTCAGAACCTATGGCAGATAGGGTTATTCCTTTAATGAAAAAGGAATTTTCCCTAGAAAAAGAGTTTAGGGTTTGGTCAAGAAGTGAAGTGACATGATCTTGGCAGGGTTTTGAGAATGATGAGCCACTTGGTAGGGGGGCTGAGGATGATTTCCCAAGTGGCAGGGCCACATAACCGCTCCAACAAGAAAAACAAAGCAGAAACCAAATAAATCAGAAGAAAAAGAAAAGGGCCAAAATCCAGGTTGTTACAGCACAACCCTTCTACACTGCCCACAAGGCCCAACCTACCCCCTTGCGTCCGGTGCCGTCTGATCGAGATCAAAGTGTCCTAAAAACCCCCAAAAACCCTCAAACCCTAGCCCCTACCATATTTAAACATCACCCATGCCAAATTTGGCCTTCTCCCACCTCCCTCCTTGTTTTCCGCAGCCAGCCACCTCCCACCGCTCCACCACCGCCATTTGTCGCCGGCCTAGAGGCCAGCGCTGCCACTCGCCACCGCCTGCATCCAATCAGGTGGCGCCACGTCAGCTCCCACCCGCCTCCACCTTGCCTCCTTTCTCCTCCCACCACCGCGGCCCGCAGAACTATAAGTGCAACTAGTGCCACCCCTAGTTGGTTTTGGAGTATTGACAACAAATGTGTTTGTGAGAATTGCAGGATAACACACGTAGTGGTCCCTCATTGATTCGGTTTACCTACCGGAGATGACCCCTAAAAATGAGTGAAGACATTGAAGAAAATGGTGGTTCATGAAGACATTCACGATGAAGATTATGACATGTGAAGATATTCACTTGAAGACTATGGAGTGCGAAGACATAGTTGTTTCGTAGTTTCCTTTCTTCTTTATTGAGTCATAGGAACCACCGTACTGTTAAGTGGGGTCCAAGTGAACAAAGTCAGAGTGACTGATGTGATGCTCAACCAAATTCTATGTCTTCGAGCGAAGACAATGAGAGCAAACCTTATCCAGAGCTGGATGAGTCAGCTTTGCTTGTAGCCCAAGCCAAGCTGCCATATGTGTTTGAAATCCGACCGTTGGACACGTGTCGGTTCCTTATTGACCCAGGGTCATTTCGGACATATCAGGTCGGGTTGCCACTTGGCGATAAATAGCCTACCCTCTACACAATAAATTGGTGGTTGCTCAGAGTTAGTGCACCGCTTTTGTCACTTGAGAGCAACCCACCTCCGAAGCATTTGAGAGAGAGACCCTTGCGAGGACTAAGCCTAAAACCCCCAGAGCCAAAGAGTGTTAGGCATCACTGAAGTTTTCCTGTCCGCGTGATCTGAAGGCTTGTTACACTTGAGGACTGTGAATCCTCCAGCCGGTTAGGCGTATCATTCTGAGCATCCAAGAGTCATTCAGGATTGCCGATGAACAAAGTCTATGAAGGTTTGGAAGTCTACCTTGAAGACTTAATAGAGTGATTGGCGAGGACTGGGTGTCCTTAGCTCAAGGGGAATAAGGTGAAGACACAGTCTTCTGAGTTCAATCTCATCCTCCCTAACCAGACGTATAGTTCTCACAACAACTGGAACTGGTCTACCAAATCCTTGTCATCACCAAGCAACTAGTTCTATCCCCTACTCTCATTATTCTTCAGTTTGTCTTCGTGAAGTCATATCTTGCCTGCCTTATTCATTTGACTTCACTGTGTAAAGACTTATATCTGTTTGGCTTCGTATTGTCTTCCATTCTAATCCTGTCTACCTAGCTGCAGTCAGTCTTCGGGCTTTCACTGTGTTGTGTGCTTGACTAATGCTTGCCTAGTGTAGTTTTCATTCTGCTACTTACTATATAGGTTCAGTTTGCTTGTTTGTCTTCAAAGCGACTTTGTTTTGAAGACTCTCATAAAAATCGCCTATTCACCCCCCTCTAGTCGGTAACTAGCACTTTCAATTGGTATCAGAGCAAGGTACTCCCTTGTTATGTGTGATTCGATTTAACCACCTGGAGTTTTAGCTATGTAGATTGCATGGATAGACAAGGTCTCCGCTGCGTGCCCCGTCTTCGATGGCACTGATTACCCCTACCAGAACAATAAGATGTGCATGCATCTTGAAGGCATTCACGTTGATCTCTGGTATATCGTCAAGACTGGCGTTCCCAAAGTCGGTGAAGGTGTCACCATTGCTGATGTCAAGATATTTCCACAATTGGATTCAATCGCCAAGAACATCATCTGTGGTCATCTGACCAAAGGGCAGTATGGCCGTGTGAGTGCACTGGAAACTGTAAAGCTGGTCTGGGACTGGCTGTCCAAGGTCAACTAAGGTTTCTCAACTCAGAGAGACTCAATGATTGATGTGATTCACAATCTCTTCAACCGCTTCAAGAGAAATGAAAATAAGAATGTCCAGCTCACGTTTGATCGCCTGACTGATATCACCATTGAGCTTCGTGCTCTCGGTGCCACTAAGATCACCAAGCATGAGATCGTGAAGAAGCTTTTGAGATCACTTGACATCTCATTTGACACCTTAGACCTGATGACAGAAGAACATCCTGACTTCAAAGATCTCGATTCGTCCGATATACTTGGGAGGCTCTACACACATGAGTTCCATCTATCTAAGAAGCGTGACATCTATGGTCCCAACTATGGCCAAACCCGTGCCCTGAAGGCAAACGCTGTTTTCTCATTTGAAGAAGAATCCGACTGCAGTTCTGGTGATCCTGAAGAACTTGGCAAAGAGCTTGCAATGCTTGTGAGGAAGTTCCAAAAGTTCTCCAAGAAGAATCGATTCAGCAAGTCTTCAAGATCTACCTGAAAGAACGATGAGGCTTCATCACGTGACTACAAGAAGAGAACTTGCCACAAATGGAAGAAGACTGGCCACTACATCTCCGAGTGTCCTCAATGCGATATGGAATCAAAGAAGAAGAAGAAGAGCAAGGAATATGATTCTGATGAAAAGAAAAAAAAAGAAACCGTCAAAATCTTCTTCAAAGTCTTCGCTAAAGTCTTCATCTCAAAAGAAGACCTCATCAAGCAAGGCTCATGCATTTATTGGCACGGAGAAGGATTCAGAGGAGGAGTCTGCTTCCAAGGAGGCGGAGGTGGAGTTCCAGGATGAGTCTGTTTCAGGCATGGCAAGCCTAGTTCTGGCATCAGCTTTGGTCGCCAAGTCCATCTTCAACACTAAAGACAATGGTCACGACGTTGAAGCCAAAGCTGATGATGATGATGACTCTGCTCCAAACTACTGCTTCATGGCACGTGGTGACAAGGTAACCTCACGCGACGCCTATTTCCAAACCTCTAGTGAAAATGACTCTGAATGTGAATCCAAACCTAGCTATAAGACACTTGCTAAAATTGCACCGAGCAACAAACTGCTATGCAACATATTCAAAAGCTACTAGACAAAAGCGTTGACCTGTTGGACGTGGAAATTAATCGAACTCAGTCCTTAATTGAAGATATTAAAAGTCTTCGCATTAAGTATGATGAACTTGAAAGTCGTCATGAAACTCTCTCAGCCTCTCATGAGAAGCTTTCCTATGATTATCTTCAAAGGAAGCAAGACCTTGAGAAACTAAGAATGTCTCATGAAGATCTTCAAAAAGAGAATGATTCACTACTCGCCCCACAGATCAGTTCCGCTCAGGTAGAATTTGTTTCACCATGTTTAAAATGTCTTGAGCGTGATAATGTTGTCTCTGTTGCTGGATGTTCTACTACTTCTGTTGTTGCAATATCTTCAACTGCTGATGTGGTAACTAACCCCTCTACTGAGGATGCCACCACTATTGCTGATGAGAATGCTAGGTTGAGGACACTGCTTGAGACTGGCATGTACAAAAGCCTCAATGGGCATCAGACTTTGTGGGATGTCCTCAAGAAGCAAACTCTGAACTGAAACCCTAGGAAAGAGGGTGTAGGGTTCGAGAGAAAAATGAGCATTGATGGTTCATACTGGATGCCTGGGCAGTACCCCAAAACCACCAGGGTTGATGCTTAGGATCTTTCAGTGGACCCATCCACTTTATCTGGCTTCACTTGTGCTAACCCAATTGTCATTGATGAATCCTTTGATGCTAATTATAAACTATTTAAGAATCAAAATGGTGAAGTGTTTGCCAGGTACATTGGTACTAACTATGGGAATGGGCCACCCCAGAAGAAGATCTGGGTGCCCAAAAGTTGTCTTGAGAAGCTTCCCGTGAATGTCGTCATGACACCACCTGGGAATAAGACAAACCCCAGACCAAAGGCAGCATATGGCCCAAAGGCTTCATATAGACAAAGGACTACTCATGGTCACCCTAACGGCAATGTTTTGCAGGAGAAGCATTATGAGACTCATGAATATGAGTGTGTTTCCTCTAACTGTTGTTTTCACAAACGTAAGAACTTTTCTGCATATTCATATGAGTATTATTCTCCACCTGCGAAGCTATTTGCTAGGGCTCGCAAGCCAAAGTTCTCAGATTTTGCACTTAGACTCATTGCTTCTAAGCCACCCCTGAAGATGTGGATGGTTAAGAAGAATTAACTTCTCTTGTAGGGAAAGGTCTCCAGCCAGAAATCAATGTCTTCTGACGCCAATGCTATAAACCTAAACCATCTTGTGGGACACAAGATAAAATGCCCCAATGGCCTTACCATGTATTTCGTCCCGGGGTTCCTTGACGAGCATCCTATCATGCCTAACCAGAATCTAAACTTTGATAATATGCTTGTTCACTACATGTTTCTACTTCACAATACTCTTGGTGAAGTCTATCCCACTAACTGCACTGTAGGGTGCTGTCAGGGAAACCGATCACTTACGGGGTCACAAGGATCCCTTCTACGTTCAGCGGGGGGTTAGTTGTACGAAGAGCAGGTCGATCAGTTAGCACACATGGGATTTTTATCCAGATTCGGGCTGCGAAGATTCGTAATATGTCCTGCTTGTCTGGTAATATGTGTGTTCTTGAGCTTTTAAACTAGCTACGGCGCATGCTTTGTCCAAAAGTCCAAATCCTCTCTCTGTATGCCACGGGCGTCGTTTTATATGCAAAGGGGTTGCCACAGTGGCACACAGGAGGTGGCAAGCTACAGTTGTATGAGCTTATCATTCAATCAACGTAAGACAAGTGCATTTAATGCGTTGCCTATGTGTCTTCTCGCTTTATTGGGGATGGCAACAGAGGCCATCTCATTCTTCACCGCTCCTCCTCGCCTTGATGCGCGTCCAGGTTGTTAAGGCATGCAATGCCATGCTGGCTAACTAGCTACAGCGTTGGCTCAATGGCAAGCTTCCACGAAGATCTGCATGTCGCCACGCAGGTGCCTACTTAGTTGGCCCACCTATCGTCGCACTGGAGTGGTGATGAGGTGGAGAAACCTTGCTGGGCGTGGATCTGGCCCCGGCCCAGCAATTGTCCCTGGCAAGGCTTGCCGGGGGCCTTGGAGTCATCCCCGGCAAGGGTCTGGCTGGGGGTCCTCGCCTTCTGGTCCCACGCGGATCTGTGGGCCGTCAATTCTTATGAGGATTTGCATGCTATCGAGCATGCACTCTCCAGATCTTGGTCTTAACATTGTCGATGGTGTCAGAGCACTCGGCCCCAAGGGTGATGGACTTGCTGGTGTTTATGCAGGTTGCCCCGGCAAGGCCCTTGCCAGGGGCAATCCAGCTTGCCCCTCGCCCCTCGTGCTTCTAGTGCCCGTGGGCGGTGTTCGGGCTTTGCCTTCCTTTGCCATGGCAAGACCTGCCGTAGGTGTGGCCATGACTGCCCGTGGCTGCGTCTGCCTGTGCACTAGTAAGGGGTACAGAAGTGCCCATACTTTTGTACACCGACAGGAGCCCCCGGGCTTGCTCCACACATAAGTGCAAGGCGTAGTTGGGCCAGGCCCAAGGCAGTGCGCGGCCGGGCGTGGTAGAGATGGACCTCCATGATCCTTCTATTAGTTGCGCTTCCCCAGGACCAGCGTTGAGCGCGTGACGTGGGGGTCGTGCATGGGATGGCTTCGGCATGCTTGCGTCATCTCGCAATCGATAGCAAAGAGGCGTCCCGTGCTTCCCTTATTAAAAAAGAAGGAATCTACAGGGGCGCTACTCATTTACTAAGTGGACTCGGGTTGCAGCCTACATGGCATCGTACCCTACGATCACGGGGTAGAAAATGGTCATCCCACCTGTCCTCACTCCCCATCCGCTTCACCACATATTCCTCCTGCCTTGGGAAGGCCAGGCGATGGATGCGGAGGACATGGGCATTAATGCCGAGGCGGAAAACTGGGCATTTGTTGATTGGGGGAGCGGGTCTGCTCCAATTCACCGTGATTCCAGAGGTCGCATTGGCCGTGCAGGGCGGCCGCCCTTTGGGCTAGGTGGCACGGCTCCGGTCCTGCTCTTCTATAAAAAGGGAGAGTGACAGTGCTTCTCTGCATACCCCTTCTTCTCTCCCTCTTGCTTACCATCTTCCTGCCATTCGCCATGGTGAAAGGGCACACTGGCGCCTCGACGGCGGCGACAAGGGCTTCTGCTCAACAACGCGTCCCTCCTCCCCCAGAGCCTCCGGGGGCAGAGCCCGCCACTAGGGGGATAGGAAGGGGACGGGGTCGAGGTCACCACGGCGCTCGGGAAGGAGGCGGACGGGGCAGCGCATCCTGCTGGGCTCCCGCCAGCAGCCCCTCCTCCAATGGGCAGCCACATCGGGGACCAACCCTACGAGTTCTTCCTCAGGTTGTATAAGCCTATGTGCAGTCGCCTCTGGCTTCCGACTCCGTTCGCCCGGGTGATGGAATAGGAGGGGTTGTGGGAACGGCAGCATGTGGGCTGACGTTGACTTTCCCCGCCCTCACGTCATGTATCTTCGTCAGGGGTGGAAGACCCTTGCACGTGCCCAGAGCTTGTCGGAGGGGCACATTCTCCATTTTAAGTTAATGGAGAGCAGCCTGCTCTCCGTCAAGGTCTTCGGGAGCTCAGGAATTAGCTTAGCGTGCTGCATGGAGAGTTCCACCAACGACGAAAGCTCCTCCTCGAGCGATAGCGGCAAGGAGGACAGCACCACCAACGATGACGACAGCGGGCGGGATGACGACGACTCCGACCCCGGCTGACCGCCAGTGGCCGCACCATCATCTGGCCCGCCCCTTCCCCTGGGAACACGCCTTGCCGGGGGCCTCGTCCTACTATCCCTGGCGACGGTGGTTGGCGGGCTTCCTCGTCAAGCTCTTCATCGCCCAGTTCCCCATGCCTGTCACCTTGTGCGGCCTGCCATACCCGGGGAGGAATAGGGAAAGAACAGGGATTACGGGGCACTTATCTTTTTCTCAATTTGTAGGCACTTGGCAAATCTTAATTTTCTAGAAAATGTAATCTATTGAGCCCATGCTTATGGTCTGTAATATCTGTACTTGCATCAGCATATCAATGAAAAAGATGAGCTTTTTTCGGGAACTCATGCATGTATGCCTTGGTGCAGAGGCAAAATGCCCCTTTAATGAAAATAAATGAGTCTCCCTGGCAAGCTACCTTGCCGGTGCTCCTGTGCCTGCCGGAGAATCATATCTGCTGGGTTACAGGTGCAGGGTCCAGCCCCCTGACAAACTCTTTTTTACCCAAGGTTACTACAACTACCCCGATCGAAGCAGCGTTCAAGTTGGCGATGGGAGCACCCAAGTCTGAGAAGACTGGCGGGGTTTTCTAATGTGCAAGTCACAAGTTATGAACATGAATGGGTAGGGGAGGAACTTTATCTGGTTGTGCCTTCGATGGAGACGTCGCGCCAAGTAGTCTTCTCAATTTCTTGTCGAGGCGTTGTTACTACGGCCCGAAGGAAGAGAGGACGGGGGCACGGAGCCTTGGTAGTTTCCCAGCACCCGTTAGAATCTAAGGTAGCACAATATCCTAGGCAAGCACGCATGCATACATATATATAATCATGGAAACTAGCAAGAAACTATACATACTAAAAACTATCTGGCTGCGTGCAGGATCTACGCCTAGCTCCATACATAGGGTTACATGCCTTGCCGGCAAGGCTAGTACAAAAGGGGGTTGCCGGAGCTCCCAGCAACCATGCCCTATGGGTAAAACTTGTGAAGATGTTTGATCTTCCAGGAGTTACTAACTGCAATGCCATCTTCAGTCTCCAGGAGGACTGCGTCGGGCCTGGTGACTAGTATTACCCGATAGGGGCCTCCCACTTTTGCGTCAACTAGTTTGAATTCTTGGCGGACTAAATGTGGTGAAGAAAAAGGTCACCTTCCTCAAGGCTTCGGGCGTGAACCTTGCGGCTATGATAGCGGCGCAAGGCTTGCTGGTAGTGAGCGGCTCGCATAGCAGCTCGAAGACGATCTTCCTCAAGGAACGTCACATTATCTTGGAGCAACTGCTCTTGCTCAAGCTAATCATAAGCAAGCACTCGAGGTGACCTGTATATGTGTTCAGTGGGGAGAACTGCTTCTGCCCCGTAGACCAGGGCAAAGGGTGTCCGGCCAGTGGCTTGATTTGGTGTCGTTTTGATTGACCAACGAACCATTGGCAACTCATCAATCCAGCGCCTTCCTCACTTGCGCAGCCTGTCGAAAGTTCTTGTTTTGAGGCCCCGCAACACTTCAGCGTTTGCCCTTTCCTCCTGGCCATTTCTCCTTGGGTGAGCAACAGAAGCAAAGCAAATTTTCCTGCCAAGGTCCTGGATATACTTCATGAAGGTGCTCGTGAACTGTGTGTCGTTGTTGGTGATGACTCTATTTGGCACACCCAAACGGCAAACGAGTCCCTTGAAGAACTTGACGGCCAACTGCGCTGTCACCTTTCTCACTGGCTCCTCTTCTGGCCACTTTGTGAACTCGTCCATCGCGATGTACAAGTAATCAAAGCCCGTGACAGCGCGGGGAACGGGCCCAGTATGTCGAGCCCCCAGACTGAAAATGGCCAGGAGAGAGGGATTGTTTGAAGGGCTTGAGCTGGTTGATGAAGCTTCTTTGAATGAAACTGGCACGCTTCACACTTTGTTACTAGTGCTGTCGCATCCTGGAGGGTAGTGGGCCAGAAGAAACCTTGCCGGAATGCTTTGTCGACAAGGGCTCTTGACCCTATTTGGGAGCCACATATGCCTCCGTGTATCTCTGCCAATAGCTCCAGTCCGTCCTCCCGAGGAATACACTTCAATTTCACGTTGTTCGACCTTCTTCCTTAAAGGACATCATCCACAAACTGGTACATGCTAGACCGACGGGCTACTTTCTCTGCTTCTTCCTTCTCCTCAGGGAGCTCCCCTGTTTGGAGGAAACAGACTGATGTTGTGCCCATGCTGGAGCCTGAGGCTCGATGCCAAGGGCCAAAGGCATGTTTTCCACTACGGGGGTAGCCTACTCGACGGCAAGGGCCTCGGGCCCTGCCGAAGGCTGCTGCTCCTTGGCAAGCTTGGGGTACCCAGCAACTTCTTTGCATGTGGCTCCTGGGAGCTCTACGGGAAAGTACTTGCCGGACCCCGCCTTCCTTCTCTTGTTCTGTCCTGCTAATGGTTCTTCGGATGGCTGAGTCAATTGAAGCACAAAGGTACCTGGTTCCACAGGTAGCTTGAGGGCGGTGGGTTGACAAGTCATCGACGATGTTGTTCTCTGCCCGAGGAACATGCTCCTCTTGCAGACCGTCAAAGCGCTCTTCCAACTTCCTCACTTTATCCACGTAAGCCTCCATCAGCGGGCTCCGATAATCCTTGTTAACTTGCCTGGTGACAAGTAGTGAATCTCCTCTAATAATAAGCTTCCTGATCCCGAGGTTCGCCGCAATCCTGACACTAGCAAGCAGCCCCTCGTATTTTGTAGTGTTGTTTGTCGACCTCTCCCGGGGAAAGTGCATCTGGACCACGTACTTGAGGTGTTCTCCGGTAGGCGCGACGAGCAACACGCCGTCACCAGCACCTTGTAAAGAGAAAGCTCCATCGAAGTACATATCCAATGACTACTTGCCTTTTTGCCAGGAAGGGTGGTTTCTTGAACTTCTTCGTCTTGCGTGGATGTCCATTCTGCTATGAATTCTGCCAAGACTCTGCTCTTAATCGTCGAGGTAGTTTCAAATCTGAGCCCAAAGCTTGACAGTTCCAATGCCCACTCCATAATCCTTCCAGTTGCATCGTGGTTATGCAAGATCCATTGCAAAGGGAGGCTTGAGAAAACGGTGACCTCATGTGCTTGTAAATAGTGACACAACTTTCTCAATGCCATGAGGAGGCCAAAAAGAAACTTCTGCATACAAGAATACCTTGATCTAGCTCCCTGCAAGAGGGAGCTGACAAAGTAGACTAGGTGCTGCATCACCTTCTTTTTTTGTTTCACCTCGCTTGCTTGTGCAGATACTACCTTTCCAGGATCAGACCCTGCCGGGGCCCCCTCCCTGCCGGGATCGGGTCCTGCCGGACCAAACTCTTCACTTATGGGCCTTTCCGCTTATGTTGCCTCCTTCTCAACTTCTCGCCATGCCACTAGCGCAACACTGACCACTTGATTTGTTGCCGCCAGGTATAGCAGCAACGACTCTTGTGGCCTGGGCACGACAAGTACTGGCGTAGTGGAGAGGTATCTCGTCAAATCTTGACGTGCTGCCTCTGCCTCCGGGGTCCATTTCATTGGACCCGCCTTTTTCAGAATCTTGAAAAAGGGGAGGGCACGCTCAGCAGATTTAGATATGAACCTGCTTAGGGAAGCGACGTAGCCGGCAAGCCTTCATACAACTTTGACTTGTCTTGGTGCCTCAATCTGCTGAATTGCTTTGATCTCGTCGGGATTTGTTTCGATCCCACGTTGAGACAAAAAGAACCCAAGAAGTTTGCCGGACGGAATGCCGAACACACACTTCTCTGGGTTGAGCTTGAGGTCGATTCTGCACAAGTTTGCAAACATCTCTTCAAGGTCCTGCACGAGCGTGGCCCTGTCCTTGGTTTTGACCACTATATCATCCATGTAAGCTTCCATATTTCTATGGAGCTGGGGCTCAAAACCAATTTGGACCGCTCGACCAAATGTTGAACCAACGCTCTTCAACCCAAAAGGCATTCGTACAAATAGTACGTACCACATGGGGTGATGAACGCGGTCTCTCTTCATCTTCCTTCGTCATGAAGATTTGATGATATCCTGAGTAAGCATCATGGAACGATAGCAAGTCGCACCCAGTTGTGCAGTCCACTATCTGGTTGATACATGGCAATGGGAAAGGATCCTTTGGACAAGGTTTATTGATATTATGTCACAGCCCCAGATCAGCCCTTGTTTGTTTTTGCTTTAGCATCCATGCAACATGTTTAAATTTTATGAAATTTGAAATGGGGATTGCCTAAACCCTAGTACCAAATGGAATTCAAATAGGTTCAACCCAAAAATATTTTCAGTGATCCAAATGGCTTCCAAAAATGTTCATCATTTCTGGAAAATGCTTGAAACCATAACCAGAGGGTTGCACATTTTTTTCCATGACATATTTGGTCACTGAATAAAATCATATGTACTTTGCTTTTGGGCATTTAAATGCTAGTAAATATCTTAAATGCCCAAATAATTCTAAAAATAAGTGTGGGCTGTTGGAAATAATCTAAACAGAGCCCCTGATTATTTTCTGGATTTTTAGAGATGCCTAAGTATTTTTAATAAAGCCTCACAGTTACAGAAAAATAGAAAACAGTAATTAAAATAAAAGACAGAGAGAGAGAGAAGGAAGTTACCTGTCAGCCCACCCGGCCCAAACCATCTGGCGGCCCAACACTGGTCGCCCAGCCCACCTCTCCTCCCCTGTCGTCTTCCTCCCTGCCAGGAGGACGGGCACGCGCCCGGCGCGCGCGGCCACGCGCCCCGGCCACCTCCTGCTTCCCACCGCCGCCCCGACGCGCCTGCGAGTGCCACGCACTCCCCCTCGCCCCCTACACCTCTCCTCTCTCCCCCTGGACCCCATCCCCTCCTCTGCTCCCCTCTCGCGCACACCACCGAGCGGAGCTCGCTGTCATCGTCGCCGTACCCGTGGCCACCGGCCACCCCTAGCC
>NC_057798.1:284592818-284676070 GCF_018294505.1 Triticum aestivum
CCGCCCCGACGCGCCTGCGAGTGCCACGCACTCCCCCTCGCCCCCTGCACCTCTCCTCTCTCCCCCTGGACCCCATCCCCTCCTCTGCTCCCCTCTCGCGCACACCACCGAGCGGAGCTCGCTGTCATCGTCGCCGTACCCGTGGCCACCGGCCACCCCTAGCCCCGCCGATGCGCCCAAAGGCTCCGCCTTGACCCCCTCCTCCTCCTCCACCGAGCCACGCCCCTCCAGAAGCCCCGAACATCCTCTCCGGGCTCATCTCCTACCTCGGACCCGCCGGTCGCCGTCGCCCAAATTCGTGGAACTCCGGCCGTTCCCGAGCAAGCCGAGCCCCTCTTCGTGATCGCTGTGAGCTCCTCCACCCTTTCCCCCTCTTCCCCGCTTCATTTGATCGCCGTAGCCGTCGCCCCCTTTATGGCCGAAACGCGCCGCCGCCTGAGCTCAACGTCGGCGTAGCTCCGGTGACCATTTGGTCCCGGGCATGCGCCCAACGCGCTCCCCGCATCGCGAAGAGCCTCCGTGGCACCTCGCCGCGCCCGTTTGCGCACCGCAGCCCCATCCCCACTTGCACCCGAGCTTCGGCCGCCGCCGAGCTCGTCCCCGGCACCACTCCGGCCACTCCCCGGCCGCGCCACCACCACAGTTGGATGCGGACGAGCTTCCGCATCCCGAAGCTGTGCTCCGCATGCCAAACCGAGCCCTGTGGGCAAAACCCGAGGCTCGCCACCGCGGCTGGCCTCGCCGGCGTCAAGCCGCCGGTGGGTTGACCCACTTGACCACGGCGGAACCCCCCTGGGTCGATGACAGGTGGGGCCAGCCCCTGTTAATTAGTTTAGGTGTTAGATTAGTTAACACTAATTAAATTAGTTAATTATTCTAGCCACTGACATGTGGGTCCAGCTCTGCTGACATTTTCATTAGTATTAGTTTAACCCTAATCAACCCGGTTAACTAACCTGTGTCACTGGCGTGTGGACCCCACATGTCAGGTTTGACCAGCAGCAGCGTCTGTTGACCTGCTGACGTCATAGTGACGCAATGCTGATGCAGTTAACCATTTTCTGGATTTAAAATAATTCAAAAAATTCCAGAAAATTGTATAAACTTCTAAAATTCATAGAAATTCAACCGTAACTTCAAATTAAATAATTTATATATGAAAAATTATCAGAAAAATTCAAGGAATCCATCTGTACCATTTTCATGCATGTTAGAACAACTTATAGCTGCTGTATAGCACAAATCAATTAAATGGCATTTGAATAATCACATATGGAGTTTGAATTTGAATCTTGTATTCAAACCAACTTCATTTAATCTGGTTTTAGATGCATTAGCCCAAAACACATTCATTTTTCCATGTCATGATCATGCATCATATTGTGCATTGCATTGATTGTGTTCCCTTCTGTGTTGCCGGTATTTGTCCCCTCTCGATAGACATGATACCGATGATGTGATCGTTGACACTGATGAAGACCCAATGTTATCTTCAGAAGTGCCAGGCAAGCAAACCCCCTTGTTCGTTCCGATAAAATCCCACTCTCTCGCTCCTGCTCTCTTTTACTGCATTAGGACAACAACAACATATTTGTTACTTGTTGCGGTAGCTGAACCCCTTTACCCTTTGCATGACCTGTCATTGCCACAGTAAATAGATGAAACCCACTAGCATGAGTAGGAGTTGTTTGAGCCCTGTTGTGCCTACTCATTCATGCTTGTTTGTCACGCCTGCTACTGCTTAGAGTTGAGTCAGGTCTGATTCATCCGGGATGAATCAGAGGTGTGTGAACATGTCCTACTGTGTGTGAGCTAAGTGTGTGAACACGATTTGGTAAAGGTAGCGGTGAGAGGCCATGTAGGAATACATGGTGGGTTGTCTCATTGCAGCCGTCCTCAGGAACTGAGTTCTGTGTTTGTGATCCATGATTCAGCTACTACCACGCATTGGGCCCGAAACCAATGGACCCTCTCGGCTTCTTGATCACCCTTGTCCTCTGTCCAGGAGTTGCAAGTAGTTTCTGGTGTTTGTAGTATGCTGGAGGCCGTGCGCAGCGCTGACCGTAGGGGTGGGCTGTGATGCGGTAGGCACGTGGCCGGGTAAACCGGGCGCCCGTTTGGTGTCACGGAACCCTGTTCACATCGTTTGGGGCTGTGAGCGAAACTCCGGCCGGATCTCCTCATGGATGGAACCCGAATAGGTGATAAACCTGGACTAGAGACTTGAGTGTTTAGGCAGGCCGTGGCCGACACCCACGTTGGGCTTCCGCTTGAAGGTTGCCGAGTACATGTCGTGTAAACGGCGGTAAGTGGTGAGAGCGTGTGTGAAGAAGTACACCCCTGCAGGGTTAACATCATCTATTCGAATAGCCGTGTCCGCGGAAAAGGACTTCTGGGTTGCTTATATCAGTTCATAGACAATTGAAAGTGGATACTCTAAAATACACAAGATAAGCGTGAGTGCTATGGATGGCGTTCTCGTAGGGAGACGGGAGCGGTTCCATAGTGGTGTATTGATATGGTGAATATGCGGACTCGTGTGCGCCACCTCAAAAGAGTTACTTGCAGTCGTAGTTCAGGATAGCCACCGAGTCAAAGCTGGCTTGCTGCAGTTAGACCCCACCATCCCTTGGTTGATAATGATGCATATGTAGATAGTTCTGATGTAAGTCTTGCTGGGTACATTTGTACTCACGTTTGCCTATTTTATGTTTTTGCAGAGAGACTTCGGTCTCACTAGTAGTTCCGCGTGGACTTCGACGTTTAGCTTGTTACCTCAGCTACGATCTTGTGCCCTCGGCAGGATCTGGTAGATAGTCAGGCTTCTCAGCCTTTTTCATTTATAGATGTCTGTACCCAGACATGATAGCTTCCGCTTGTGCTTTGACTTGTATGCTCTGAGTGTTGGGTCATGAGACCCATGTTTGTAATATCTCGCTCCTCGGAGCCTATTGATTAAAATACTTGAGTTGTAGAGTCATGTTGTGATGCCATGTTGTATTTGCACATATCGAGCATATTGTGTGTATGTTATTGAAATGCTTGGTATGTGTGGGATCTGACAACCTAGTTGTTTATCCTTGGTAGCCTCTCTTACCGGGAAATGTCTCCTAGTGTTTCCACCGAGCCATGGTAGCTTGCTACTGCTCCGGGACACTTAGGCTGGCCGGCATGTGTCCTTCTTCGTTCCTGTGTCTGTCCCTTCGGGGAAATGTCACGCGATGAATACCGGAGTCCTGTTAGACCGCTACAGCCCGGTTCACCGGAGTCCTGCTAGCCCAGTGCTACAGCCTGGATTCACTCGCTGATGACCGACACGTTCGATGCTGGGTCATGGATGCCTGTCCCTGTAAGTCTGTGCCACTTTGGATTTACGACTAGCCATGTCAGCCCGGGCTCCTTATCATATGGGTGCTAGCGACACTGTCATATACGTGTGCCAAAAGGCGCAAACGGTCACGGGCAAAGGTAAGGCGACACCCATGGGAATACCGTGCGTGAGGCCGCTAAGTGATATGAGGTGTTACATGCTAGACCTATGTGGCATTGAGTCGGGGTCCTGAAATATTAGTATAGTCGATACATAGCCTCCACTTCCCATTCGCCTTACTTACTATGTCGGGTGGAGCCTTGACCAAGCATGCCGCCTCCAACTTTCTGATCTCTTCGATGATAAACTCTTGTTGTTCCAATTCTTGCTTTCTGACCTTCTACTTGACGGGCCGTGCACGGGGACAGACAGCAAGATGGTGCTCACTCACCTCCCTGGGAACGCCAAGGATGTCGGATGCTTTCTATACAAACACGTCGACATTCGCCCATAGGAAGGCAACGAGCTCGCTTTCCTATTTGCTGTCAAGGGTGGAGCTTATGACAAAAGATCCGCCCGTGCCATCCTCCTTGACGGGCACATTCTTGGTTTTCGGTGGGGCTGCCTTGGCCTTATTTCTCTTGCCGGTAGAGCACTCTGCTATGTCCTCAGCGGGAACACAGCACTACGCGGAGGTGCGTTTGCCTGAGTGAGTACGGGAACCCTTGCCGGAGCCAGGAGTCTTGCCGGTGGCCGAGGCCATGCTAGTCTTCTTCTCGGCGGTGGGAGAAGGTACCTTGGCAGGAGATGCTGCGCCTGCCTCTTGATAGAGTTGATCAGCGCATATGAGCTTGTCCTAATTATCACAACTAACAGTGATGATACTCATCGGGCCAGGCATCTTCATCTTTTTATATGCATAATGTGACACCGCCATGAACTTGGCCAGCGCTGGGCGTCCAAGGATCCCGTTATATGGCAACGGGTTCACGGTAACATCGAAAACCATTCTCTCTGTCCTATAGTTGAGGTCGCCACCAAACGTAGATGGTAGCGTGACCTTTCCCTTGGGTTGACTCCTCCTAGGATTGATACCTTGGAACGTTCCTGTCTCCTCGAGATCTTCATTAGGGATTTGCAGCCTCTTGATCACATTGAGCAGGTTAAGGCCGGACCCACTAACAACTAACATCTTGGTCATCTTGAGGTTGCGTATTATTAGGGATAGCAACAACGACAAACACCCGACCGCAGTTGTGCGATCAGGGTGATCCTCGGTGTCGAAAGTGATAGGCGTATGGGACCACCTCAATGGCTTCTGGGCATCAATCGTTGGTTCCGTCGCATTAATCTCACGCACCCACTATTTCAGTTGGCGGTGGGAAAAATGCAACGAAGCACTTCCGTCAACACACATGACGTCTGTCGCCTTCTGGAACTCATGCTCGGTGGATTCGTCACCATCATCTCATGATCGTCATCCTCTTCTTTCTTGTCGCGGCCTCGGGCAGGCCCCTCTTATTTCTTCTCCTTGTTGTTGCGTCCTCCTTGGGTGTCGTGCTTCTTGCCGGAAACTTCAGCGCCTCCTTGGCCCTTCTCCTTGTCTCATCTCTCATACTCTACCCTTTGCTTCTCCATCAGCAACTCCACTTCGCGGCAGTTCTAGAGGTCGCGGCCCTTGGTACGGTGAATCTTGCAGTACTGCTTGTCGGAGCCCACTGACTTACCGGCAGCCGCCAAGGCCCGGCAGACGTCGCACCCGGCAACCTCCCCGCCGATGTCGTCAACCTTGGCTTTCTTCGTGGTGTCGGGGTGACCGGATTCCTCGACGGCAAGCACGGTCTTGCCCTTGCGTTTCCTGTTACGCCGTCGGCCCTTCTTTACTGGGGCGATGACGTCTTCATCTTCAGAGTCGCTTCCCACAATGGCATCTTCGCCGGGGTACTTCATTCCTTCCTCAGCTTGGGCACATCTGTCAGCCAGAACGTAAAACTCGGCAACATCTACAACCTTGTTCATGGCCAACTCTTCACGCATTTTTCTGTTGCACATGTTCTGATGGAATGCGCTGATGATAGTGGTGGGGTGAACATCAAGGATGTTGTACTGCACATGGCTGAATCTCTGTATGTACTTGTGCAAGGATTCTTCGTCCCTCTGAGGCATCACGTGCAAATCACATGCCTGTCCAGGAGCTACGTGGCCTCCCGTGAAGGCACCAACAAACTCGTGGCACAGATCGGACCAAGAGGAGATGGAGTCTATCGGCAAATGCATCAACCATGACCTGACATTGGGTTTGAGTGCCAATGGGAAATAGTTGGCTAATACCTTGTCGTCTCGTGCCTCGGCAGCTTGTGTCGCAATGGTGTAAACACGCAGGAACTCAGATGGATGAGTTTTGCCGTCATACTTCTCTGGGACCTCCGGTTTGAACACGCGGGTATTGGGCCACTGGAACTGCCACAGCTCATGGGTGAACGCTGGACAGGTTATTGCATAGGGCAAGTCACCAGCATCCCCCGACGCAGGCTTGTATGCATTAGGCCCAGCGTGCCTATCATACTGGTGACGTCCCTCCCGTTGCTGCTTGATAGTAGTCCGGGTGTCATCCTTGAGGCGCTCTCGAAGAACTTGGCATTGGTCACTACGCGTCCGTGGGTCTGATGAAGCCGTGGACACGTTGTCCCGGGCATCACCCCGATAGGCCGACCGTGGTGGAGGGGAGTGCACCGTGGTCGCGGCGCCCTCGAACCTTCCACTGCCTACACGTGTTGGCTCGTCATTCCGGCGCCGCGAGGGGCTTGCTCCCCGGTGGCCATCCCCGTTGACATGGCCAACCAGGCTATGGATGGAAGCCCTCCACTCTTCTTGTTTCTCCAAGGCAGGAGGAAAGTTGAGGAGCAGCTGCGCTCGCGATAGCGGTTCTGCTCGCATGGGTGGCAGCGACAAGAGCGAGGAATGGGAGGAACTCGAAATTCTAACTATCTTAGAAGGAGTCCCATCACGATTTCGCGGCTGCGTGCTGTTTTCGCCAGCATCATGGTGTGCATATCGGTATTGCGTGTCTTGAGAGTGACGCTGAGGGCTTTTGCCATGGCGACGCCCGGGGTCTTCAACATCGTGGTGCGGTTCATCGCGCACGAGCTGAGAGGACTGCGGAGCGTGCATTGGTGAGGTCGACCTCCTGCCCTTGGAGGTCCCTGCACCACCCGCAGGTAGCACGACTCCATCCCTAGGCACGGTGGCACGCCGACCACCATCGCCGCTGTGGAGGACGCGGGCTGCCTGGCTTCCTGTATTAGGATGGGGCAGACGATCTCGATCTCCTCCACCACTAGTGCCCGCCACATCGCCCGCTCACACAGGTGCGGGCGGAGCGGCCCCGGATGGACCAATCCTTGCGGTCTTCTTCTTCTTCGGAGCCATGGCGACGAAGAAACTGCTGTACTAAACTACAAACCAGATTCTCCCAACTAACGCCCCCTACCTGGCGTGCCAAGGATGTCGGGGAAACCGATCACCTATGGGGTCACAAGGATCCCTTATACGTTCGACGGGCGGTTAGTTGTACGAAGAGCAGGTCGAGCTGTTAGCACACAGGGGATTTTATCCAGGTTCGGGCCGCGAAGATGCGTAATACCGTAGTCCTGCTTGTCTTGTTATATGTGTGTTCTTGAGCTTTTGAACTAGCTACGGTGCGTGCTTTGTCCAAAAGTCTGAATCCTATCT
The DNA here is from genome assembly GCF_018294505.1 of Triticum aestivum. Classification (NCBI taxonomy): domain Eukaryota; kingdom Viridiplantae; phylum Streptophyta; class Magnoliopsida; order Poales; family Poaceae; genus Triticum; species Triticum aestivum. The sequence goes on from NC_057798.1 coordinate 284,599,861, forward strand.
CTGTATGCCTCGGGCCCCCTTTGATATGCAAAGGGGTTGCCAAAGTGGCACACAGGAGGTGGGAAGCTATAGTTGTATGAGCTTATCGCTCGATCAACGTAGAACAAGCGCATTTAATGTGTTGCCTACATGTCCTCTCGCTTTATTGGGGATGGCAACAGAGGCCATCTCATCCTTTGTCGCTCCTCCTCGCCTTGACGCTCGTCCAGGTTGACAAGCCATGCAATGCCACACTGGCTAACTAGCTGCTGTGTTGGCGCAATGGCAAGCTTCCACGCAGGCGCCTTCTTAGTTGGCCCACCTATCGTCGCACTGGAGTGGTGGTGATGTGGAGAAACCTTGCCGGGCGTGGGTCTAGCCGCGGCCCAGTGATCGTCCCCAGCAAGGCTTGCCGTGAGCCTTGAAGTTGTCCCCAGCAAGGGTCCTGCCGGGGATCTTCGCCTTCTGGTCCCACGTGGATCTGTGGGCCATCAACACTTATGAGGATTTGCATGCTATCGAGCATGCACTCTCTAGATCTTGGTCTTAACATTGTCTATGGTGTCAGAGCTCTCAGCCCCAAGGGTGATGGACTTGCTGGTGTTTGTGCAGGTTGCCCGGCAAGGCCCTTGCCGGGGGCGGTCTAGCTTGACCCTGGCCCCTCATGCTTCGAGTGCCTGTTTTGGTGGTCTTCGGGCTTTGCCTTCCTCTACCTTGCCAGGCCCTGTCATAGGTATGGCCACGACTGCCCGTGGCTGTGTCTGCCCGTGCACTAATAAGGGGCATAGAAGTGCCCATACTTTTGTACACCGATAGGTACAACTCCAAAAGCCACTGAATGGATCAGGGACAACGGTTGCACCAACCACATGACTGTTGATCGAAGTCTTCTTATGGATTCAACCCTACTTCCATCTACTAAGAGACACATCACATTCGCTGACACTGGTAAAAACAATGTATTGGGTCTTGGTAGAGTTGCTATCTCAAAGGATCAGCACATGGACAAAGTGATGCTTCTTGAATCCCTTGGATAGAACTTAATGTCTGTATCAATGCTCTGTGATCTGAACATGATTGTGATATTTGGAAGATATCGCTGTCTTGTGCTTATGGAATCTGACAAATCTCTAGTCTTCGAAGGCTATTGAAGAGGTGATCTATATATGGTAGATTTCTCAGCAGGACCACAACTTTTCATATGTCTTCTAGCAAAGGCTTCAGAATGTTAACTATGGCATCGACGACTAGGGCATGCGGGCATGAGGAACCTGTACACTCTTATGAAGAAGAAGCACATCATTGGCATTGAGGGCGTCAAGTTCAAGAAGGTTCATCTTTGTGGTGCTTGTGAAGCTGGGAAGATGACTAGAGCCAAGCATCCCTCGAAGACAATCATGACTACCTCACGTCCCTTCGAGCTACTTCACATGGACTTATTTGGCCCTACTCACTACTCTACCCTTACTACCACTGCACATCTTTATGGCTTTGTTATTGTTGATGATTATTCCAAATACACTTGGGAACATATAATTCTCTATAAGACCGAAGTGCATGATGTCTTCAGACGCTTCGCAAACAGGGCCATGATGAATTATGGCATTAAGATCAAGCACATCCGGAGTGACAATGGGACTGAGTTCAGGAACATTGGCCTCGACACTTATCTTAATACTTTGGGCATCACACATGAGTTCTGTGCTCCTTACACACCTCAGCAGAATGGCATAGTGGAGCGCAAGAACAAAACGCTCATTGAAATGGCACGGACGATGCTCGATGAATACAAGACTCCAAGAAAATTCTATCCCGAAGCCAATTATACTGCATGCCACATCATCAATAGAGTCTATCTTCACGAGTTCTTCAAGAAAACATCTTATCAACTTCTGATTGGTAAGAAGCCAAACATTAGTTACTTCAAAGTCTTTGGTGCAAGGTGCTGGATCAAGGATCCACATCACATGTCTAAATTCGCACTGAAAGCACATGAAGGTTTTATGCCTGGTTACGGAAAGGACTCGCACACCTACAGAGTCTTCAACCTCTTTCACTACAAAGTGGTTGAAACTGTAGATGTGTGGTTCGATGAAACTAATGGCTCGCAGAGAGAGCACCTACCAAATGTGCTAGATGAAGCTACACCAGGTGAAGCTATCAGGCTGATGGGTACTAGAGAAATCATACCCACCAAGGAACAGGCTGAGGATGAGATCATCATTTCTGCACCTAATCAACATGAAGACATTTCTCAGTCTATAGCCAATGCTGATGATGAAGACAATAGTCAGTCCGATCAAAATCTTCATACAGCTGATCCTCGGGTCGCAAATGAAGTCTAGATTGAGAAGATTATCGATAGCATCAATGAACCTGGTCCTCTCACTCGATCAAGAGCTACACAACTGCAAAACTTCTCCGGTCACTTTGCTTTTGTCTCTATGTCTGAACCCAAGAAAGTCGAAGAAGCCTTCATGGAACCTGAATGGATTCAAGCTATGCAAGAAGAGCTTCGACAGATTGAGCTGAATAATGTCTGGGAGATTGTCAAACGCCCTGATCCTCGCAAGCGTAATATCGTTGGCACGAAGTGGATCTATCGCAATAAGCAAGATGAACTTGGACAATTTGTCAGAAACAAAACTCGTCTTGTCGCTCAAGGTTACACATAAGTGGAAGGAATCAACTTTGATGAAAGCTTTGCTCCCACGGCTAGGCTTGAAGCCATTCACATACTGCTCGCCTATGCTAACCATCACAACATTATTCTGTACCAAATGGATGTGAAGAGTGCCTTTCTCAACGACAAAATTGAAGAAGAAGTGTATGTTGCTCAATGAGGGAGTCCTGGATTAGGGGGTATCCGGACAACCGGACTGTGTACAACGTCCGGACTATTGAAGCGTGAAGATACAAGACTCAAGACTTTGGCCTGTGTCTGGATGAGACTCTCCTTTGCGTGGGAGGCAAGCTTGGCGATCCGGATATTATATTTCCATCCTTGTAACCGACTCCATATAAACCCTAGCCCTCTCCGGTGTCTATATAAACCGGAGAGGCTGGTCCTTAGAAGGTCGATCACAATTACATTCATACCATCATAGGCTAGCTCTTAGGGTTTAGCCTCTACGGTCTTGTGGTAGATCTACTCTTGTACTACCCATATCATCAATATTAATCAAGTAGGAAGTAGGGTTTTACCTCCATCGAGACGGCCTGAACCTGGGTGAACATCTGTGTCCCTTGCTTCCTGTTACCATCAGCCTTGATGCATAGATCGGGACCCCCTACCCGAGATCCACCGGCTTTGACACTGACATTGGTGCTTTCATTGAGAGTTCCTCTGTGTCGTCGCTGTCAGGCTTGATGGCTCCTTCGATCATCACCAACAATGTTGTCCAGGGCGAGACTTTCCTCCCGGGACAGATCTTTGTGTTCGGCGGCTTCGTACTGCGGGCCAATTCACTTGGCTACCTGGAGCAGATTGATAGCTACGCCCCCGGCCACCAGGTCAGGTTCGGGAACTTGAACTACATGGCGGATATTCGTGGGGACTTGATCTTCGACGGATTCAGGACGGTGCCAGAAGCGCTAAACAGTCACGATGAGCACGGCTTGGACCTGCTGTCAGACGTTGCGCGGGATATCACCCCGGTAGAATCCTTGGATCTGAATCCGGGGCAGGTCGCGTTGCCTAAGGACGGAGGGATGGACCCTGCCCCACAGACCATACCCTCGTCGGCGATGGAGCCGAACTCAGGTCTCACCTCTGAGGGAGCCTGTGACTCCGGACCCCCCGATTCATATCCGGATGTAGGTTCCAGTCCACGCGCCCCCGAGCCCGCCGATCCTGGTTGGGATCCGGTGGAGTTCACCGCGGCGGACGTCTTTCAGCACTCGCCCTTTGGCGACATGCTGGACTTATTGAAGTCTCTCTCCTTGTTAGGAGACTCCGGGATGAACTATGTCCGGCTTGAGTGGGAAGCGGGCAACGACGGAATTCGTTGCCCACCCACCACCCACTTCATTGCCACGATCGATGATCTAACCGACGTGTCAACTTCGACTCTGAAGACATCGACGGTATGGACGATGATGTAGGAGAATTACAGGAGCCACCGCTCACCGGGCGGTGGACGGCCACCTCCTCATACGATATATATATGGTGGACACTCCAAAGGAAACAAATGGCGATGAGGCAACGGAGGATAACCCCTCGGAAAGAATAACAAAGCATGGGCGCCGTCGGCGCAGCTCCAAGCCCCGCCACAGCAATACCAGCCCCGGAGACGAAAATAATCTGGATGGCGTCGAAGAAGAATATGACCCTGACCAGCCTGCCTTTGAGCAGGCCGAACAGGAAGATGAGCAGGTCAACCCAGAAGAACAGTCGACAGACGTATACCCGGAGGAGGACAACAACATGCCCCCCTCCGAAGACGAGATTAGCCTCGGCGACGACGAATTCAGCATGCCTGAGGATCCCGTGGAGCAGGAGAGCTTCAAGCGTAGGCTTATAGACACTGCGAGGAGCCTGAAGAAGAAGAAGCAGCAACTCCAAGCTGATCAAGATCTACTCACAGATAGATGGACTGAAGTCCTGGTAGCCGAGCAATATGGACTCGAACGCCAAACGGCTGACCGGCCACCCCGTGGCCGGGATAAAACAGGATATCAGCCCGGATACCAGCTCGCACCCCCACACCGATACACTTCGGCTCAGGGTAACAGGCAAGACCTGCAAGATATTCTGGAAAATAAAGCAGGACAACCAAGATCGATTTACGGATCGCGGGGGCGCGCCCCAGCGCGCGATGATGACCGTCTCGCCGGATACATCATCAACGAGTCCGGCCGGGCCGAACACGGCAACCTAAACCAATCCGACCTGCGTAGCCACATAGCCCGGCACAGAGGCGCCGCACACCTCCTCTGCTTCACTGACGATGTAATGGATCATGAATTCCCAGAAGGGATCAAACCCGTAAACATCGAATCGTACGATGGCACAACAGACCCCGCAGTATGGATCGAAGATTTCCTTCTCCACATTCACATGGCCTGTGGAGATGATATACACGCCATCAAGTATCTTCCCCTTAATCTCAAAGGACCAGCCCGACACTGGTTAAACAGCTTGCCAGCAAATTCCATTGGCAGTTGGGAAAACCTGGAAGATGCATTCCTTGATAAGTTCCAGGGCACATATGTGCGACCACCAGACGCCGATGACCCGAGCCACATTACTAAACAACCCGGAGAGTCAGCCCGAAAATTCTGGACTTGGTTCCTTACTAAAAAGAACCAAATAGTCGACTGTCCGTACGATGAAGCCCTGCAGGCTTTCAAGCATAATATCCGTGATGAGTGGCTCGCTCGACACCTCGGCCAAGAAAAGCCCAAGTCTATGGCTGCTCTCACAACCCTAATGACCCGCTTTTGCGCGGGTGAGGATAGCTGGTTGGCCCGCAGCGGCACCACACCACATTCCGGCACATCAGACAGCCGCGACACTAACGGCAAGCCACGACGTAACAGGCATAAGAGACGGAGCAACGACAACGGCACTGAAGACACGGCAGTCAACGCCGGATTCAGCGGATCTAAGTCCGGTCAGCGGAAAAAGCCGTCCAAAAGAAATAATCAGGGACCGTCCAGCATGGACCGCATACTGGAGCGCTCGTGCCAAATTCATGGCACCCCGGACAAGCCAGCCAACCACACTAATAGAGACTGTTGGGTGTTCAAATAGGTCGGTAATATAAACACCAAAAACAAGGACAAGGGGCTGCACAACAACGATGAAGAAGATCCCCGGTGTCCGAACACACGGGGACAAAAGAAATTCCCCCTAGGTGAAAACGGTCAACATGATCTACGCATCTCATATCCCCAAGCGGGAACAGAAGCGAGCACTACGAGACGTCTATGCGATGGATCCAGTCGCCCCCAAATTCAACCCATGGTCAGCATGTCCGATCACCTTTGATAGTAGAGATCATCCTACCAGCATCTGCCATGGCGGCTCATCCGCATTGGTCTTAGACCCAATCATTGACGGACTCCACCTCACGCGAGTCCTTATGGATGGCGGCAGCAGCCTGAACCTGCTTTACCAGGACAGAGTGCGCAAGATGGGCATTGACCCTTCAAGGATCAAGCCCACCAGAACTACCTTTAAAGGTATAATTCCTGGGGTAGAGGCCCGCTGAACGGGCTCTATAACACTGGAAGTGGTCTTCGGATCCCCGGATAACTTTCGGAGCAAAGAGTTAATCTTCAACATCATCCCTTTATGCAGTGGCTACCATGCACTGCTCGAACGAACTGCATTTGCTAGATTCAATGCGGTACCACATTATGCATACCTCAAGCTCAAGATGCCAGGACCGTGCGGGATCATCACTGTCAACAGAAATATGGACCGCTCACTTCGAACAGAAGAGCATACGGCAGCCCTCGTGACAGAAGTACAATGCGTCCTACTCCGACAAACCAATCCGGTGACAACCTCGAGCATAGTCAAGCGAATCCGGAGTACCTCGCAACAGGATCATCAGGAACGCCAAGAGCGTTATTAGCAGTCTGGCCTCCCCTCAAGCCCCTTCAAAGCAGCATTCGTGCCACGCGTACACAATTACGCACTCAAGATACCATGGGCATAGGCAGAGGCGTATCAACGACTCAGACGATAGTACGGGCAACTGCCAAATACCTTCATACCATTTCCCTCTTACATTTCAGGACACTGCGTTAGTGCAGCATCCTCAGAAGAGTCGAATTGCTAGACTCATATGGAAGAGACATCCAAGGAGGCAACAGATGTTGTGCGCAGAAGGAATTACCCAGTGGAATATGTTTACGATCATTATACATGTTCCATTGTAAACATACGCTTAAACGTATTTTTCGTCAATGGGAGATTATATATAGCATCAACTTATTATCCTTATTTGAGTATTTTTCTCTTATAAATGTTTATTTGGTATTGCATCCATACACCTTGGTACGGCCAATTTGCCAAGGGCTTCTAATGGCGCCCCGAAGTATGCCAAATAAAGTTCGAACACTTTAAATAGTGCTGCACCCCGAACTTATAGCATTATATGCATCAGCTCCGAATCATGTCTTGGGTCTACAGTTGGGATAGCCCGGCTCCCTTGTTTTGGTGCCTTACGTTCCGTTATATCGGCTAAGGTAGCGCAGGGAGAACTACTGCGATTGTGTCCCGGTTCTTCCGGATGAGCACCTCAGTAGAGAAAGCCGAAAACTGACCGGCATGATGCGGCGAGAGCTGGTCGCTGTTTAAGAGGTCTTAAAATCCTTAAAGATTTTCCGCTTTAGGCGATAAATCGGCTTTGTCCGATCTAGGCGTATATAGCGCCCAAATTCGGCCTTCCGGATTCTAGGGGCTTCGCCGAAATTTAAAATTGTAGACTTCTATGGCTAAGTGAAAGTTATAAAGCCTCATAGTCTGATTGCCTCGTTCACTGCGCTGGAGACCTCCTTAAGGGACCAAACAACTGGATAAAGAGTGTCTGGGTTTTCTACGAACACCCCAGCGCTAGTCACACGGGGGCGGAAGCCGACGACTGGCCTACTTTCAGGATTTTATAAACGGCCGCACAGAAGGTAATATTCTAAATAACAAAACCACTATATAGCGCAAGTAACTTCGTCCTTGAAATGCAAACACGGCAGAAGCGAATTCATTCAAAAATGGTGTCCTTGGTACATTCATCACCGATGAGACAAGCACCCTTCATAACACCATCATAGTACAGCTCGGGATGGCGATCTGCCTTGCCCTCCGGTGGCCCGCCCTTGACCAGCTTCTCCGCATCCAGCTTGCCCCAATGCACCTTGACGCGGGCAAGGGCCCGACGGGCACCATCAATGCACACGGATCGCTTGATCACTTCAAGCCGCGGGCAGGCATCCACCATCCGCTTGATCAGGCCGAAGTAGCTACTGGGCATGAGCTCACTAGGCCACATCCGGACTATGAAACCTTTCATAGCCAGTTCGGCCGCCCTGTGGAGTTCAACCAACTTCTTCAGTTGGCCACTCAGAGGCATCGGGTGTTCGTCCCCAGCATACTGGGACCAGAACAGCTTCTCCGTTGAGTTCCCCTCCTAGACATGGTAGAACTCCGCAGCGTCTGATGCGCTGCGTGGCAGATCTGCGAATGCCCCTAGAGAGCTCCGAATTCGAGTAAGTAAAAGAAACGCCTCCTCCACATGTTTGCTTTGCATAAAGAACTTCTTACCCGCTGTTATCTTCTTGGCCTCCTGGATCTCCTATTGTGCCTTCTCGGCATCGGCCTTGGCGTCTTTTAAACTCATAAGGGCCTTCGCAAGCTCGGCCTCTTTCGCCTTCAGATCATGCTCCACGGACTCGCATTTCTTGCCGAGGTCCTGGAGCTCTTGCTGTACCTCAACCACCCTAGCACTTTGCTTCTGACGCTCCTTACACTCCGAGGCCGCCCTATCTTCGGCCTCGGACAGCGCCTTCTTCATGGACGCCACTTCGGCGGTGTCACCTATTACACGGTCATGACACTTAGATGTTAGACACACCAATTTTGCCTATCCTTAAATGCATAAGAGCGGGAATTACTTACCCTTGTTCTCTTCGAGCTGCCTCTTCATGAGGTCAAGCTCTCCCTGCGCCTACTGCAGGTCCCGCTTCAGATCGGCAACCTTGGCAGTACGGGCAGCAGCAGCAAGCAGCACAGCCTGCTTATTCACAATAATACTTATGATTAGACTCCTGCGGATTATAATTGACCCTCTGCTCGGCTTTTCTTTCCGAATGCCAAACAGAGTATCAGGGGCTACTACCTATCGGGTGGTAATTTTGCACATATTTATTACTTACCTCGAAGCCTGTTAGGAGGCTGGTGCAAGCTTTGGTTAGTCCGCTTTTGGCGGACGAAACCTTCTAAATCACCATACTCATAAGAGTACGATGACCCTCATCCAGGGAAGCGCCGCAAAGCGCTTCCTGCAGACCGTCCGGCGCCTCATGTGCAACGGAAGTCTGCGACACAGACGGCTAGCCCTCCCTAGCGAGGGGTCGTCCTCCTGAGTCCGGAACCATCAAAGGTTCCGGAATTGTGTTCGGCTAAGAGCTTGGTTGGCCATGGCTCTCATCAACACAATCCGGGGGGATCTTGAACCCCGCGTGTCCGAAGTCTGGGACCCCACCTCGGGGCGTCTCTAGAGTCACCTCCCCCCGCTCTGGGAGCCTTTGGGACAACACCTCCGTGTCGTCCGCGGGTTGAGGAGTAGTGGCCGTCGGAAGCGAATTCATCTCCGAATTGCTCAGGGACTCGGAGGAGGATACCTCGGGGTGATCCCTGGCCGGACTGCACATATGTTCGGCATTATAAATACAAAAACTATGAAGTGAAGCACGATAGAACGCAGACACTTACGATCGCGCTAGGGGCTTCCACCTGGGCAGCTACCCCTCCTCGCTAAGAGCGGCCGTGGCGGAGTAGTCCGGAAGGGGCCCCTTCCCCTTCTTGGATGCCCCAGCCTCCCCTCCTGGGGCGACTTTTCTCTTCTTCTCCCCAAGTGGGGGGAGGTAGGATCTCTTCCTGATTCCCCCCGCCTCAGCGGGAGGAATCCGACTCGTCATCATCGGACGACAGGGGAATGACGGCCCTGCGCCGAGGACCTTTTCTAGCCCCCCGGTCCGCTCCCCCGTGCCCCTCATCCTCTCCGGATGGGGCATCTTTTTCTTCTTCCTCCTCCCCTTCATGGGAGGAGTCCGCCTCGTCGTCTTCGGACGAGGCTTCTGGCATGACCTTACGCCGGAGACCCTTTCGGATCCCTGGGGCCTTCTTCTCGGCCTTCTTCTCTGGCACCTTATACGGTGCCGGGACCAGCATCTCCGTCAGGAGAGCATCCGCTCGGCCTTCTGGCAGTGGAGCCGGACAGTAGACCTACTCCGCTATCTCCACATAGTCCTGAAACAAATATACACAACTACTTAAGGCACTCCCATAAATATATCAGGGAGAACTGGGTCCGGAGTCAGTCCAAGAACTCAACCGCCTAGGATCCCGCGCGGCGTGAAGCCCGCGGTCCTTGGATGTTGGAGGAGGTGCTTCGGAGGCCTTGAACAGCACCTTCCATGCGCCTTTGTGCATCATGTCGTAGAGCTTCTGGAGCGTCCGGTGTACGGTTGGGACGAACTCCCACAGATTGACCGCCAGCCTCTGGCACGGTAGGATCCGGCGAACGAGCATGACCTAGATCATGTTGACAAGCTTGATGTTCTTGTCCTTCATGCTTTTGATGCATGCTTGGAGTCCGGCCAGCTCCGTGGAATCGCCCCAGGACAGGCCCTTCTTCTCCCAGGAGGTGAGCCGCATGGGGGCTCCAGATCGGAACTCGGGGGAAGCTACCTAGTTGGCACCGCGCGGATCGGTGATGTAGAACCACCCCGACTGCCGTCCTTTTACAGTTTCCGCAAAGGAGCCGTCGAGCCATGTGACGTTGGGCATCCTGCCCACCATGGCCCCTCCGCACTCCGCTTGTTGACCACTTACAACCTTCGGCTTCACACAGAAGGTTTGCAACCATAGGCCAAAGTGAGGCCGGATGGGAAAGCTGAAGTTCTTTCTCGGTCTTTAAATCCGTCAGCAATGCAACGACATCTTCATATCACAAGAAAAAAATCTCAAAGATTGCCTGAAGAAGTTTGGAATGCAAGACTGCAAAGGATACACGATGCCAGTGCCAACCAGAAGTCATCTAAGCCCCGACGCCAATGGTAAAGATTTCGATCAACAGGTATACCGCTCCATGATTGGTTCTTTACTTTACTTATGTGCATCTAGGCCAGATATCATGCTTAGTGTTTGCATGTGTGCCCGATTTCAAGAGGCACCAAAGGAGTCGCATCACTTAGCTGTGAAGCGAATTCTTCGATATTTGGCTTACACCCCAACACTAGGATTATGGTATCCAAAGCGCTCAGTGTTTGATCTGGTTGGATTTTCGGATGCTGATCATGCTGGTGACAAGGTGGATCGCAAGTCTACATCAGGCACATGTCACTTTCTAGGTCGATCTCTTGTTTGTTGGTCTTCAAAGAAGCAGAACTGTGTATCACTCTCAACTGTTGAATCGAATACATTGCTGCTGGATCTTGCTGCGCTCAGCTTCTGTGGATGAAGCAAACTCTTAAGGACTATGGCATCCATCTGAATCATGTGCCACTCTACTGCGATAATGAAAGCGCTATCAAGATTGCCAATAACCCAGTTCAGCACTCGAAGACAAAGCACATTGAAATTCGTCATCACTTCCTCAAAGATCATGTTATGAAAGAAGATATTGATATCATTCACATCAAGACAGAAGAGCAATTGGCTGATATCTTCACAAAGCCCTTGGATGAGAAAAGGTTTTGCAAGTTGTGGTGTGAGCTAAATATCTTGGAATCCTCGAATGTCCTGTGATTAGGCACACATCCTAACCCTTATGCAGTTTGATGACTTAGATGTGCAACACACGAATTATGTATATCTTCAATCAATGAAGACATACACTCTAAGTGTGAATACATTAATGTGGAAATTGACTTCAGAGCACCACGATAATTGTGCACCGTGTCTGGGTCTAATACTTCCTATACGGTGGGTAACGCCACCACCAAACTCTTGTGAAGTGTTTCCTCATGGCGCCATATTTGCAAAGCCTTCGCAATTGATTTAACTTCAACATTAATTTGATTTCGTGATTACTGATTTGGCTTTACTCGGTTATATATATATATATGTATATATATATACCGTATTCTGTCCTCTACAACATTCACTTATGGCTATGTCTTCTTGTTTGAATCTTTTGAACTAAGTGAATGTGATCGGACCCTAACCTATCTATGCTTTCTACCTCAAGCTCTATCTATCCAAATCATATGCATTATGTTGAAACCGTCGAATGTCTTCTCTGTGTCCTTGTCAGCAGAAGATAGAGAGACAAACATTTATATCTAGCTTTAATGACATATCCTTTTTGCCTGAAACCCGGAGAATTCGGAACGACCACCCCGACAATATAGGCGTGCGTGGGAACATGGAACAACTCTCAATGAGTTCCATGTTCTCCACGTGTCCATCAGATGTGAACCGCCAGGGGCACCTGCGTAATTGCGCTGTGCTGTCTCTGTCCTTATAAATGCATGTCTCGTCTCGGTCAAAAATCCTTCTTACTCCTTCTCCATCTCTCGCAAACCCTAGCGCCTACGCTAGCTCTCGACGACGCCGACAACGAAGCGCTTAGCTGCCGCGACCTCCTCGACGTCGTCCTCACGCCGGCCGCGGACCTCGTCTTCTCCGCTGTTGCCATAGGTGTCTTCCGTCGCCAAGTTAGGGCAACGGAGATTGAACTGCTCGGCTCCATCTTCGCTTCGTCTAGCAGTTCTTCATGTTTTAATAAAAGTTTACTTTTTACCATCTTTTTGATCTGATAGATTCATCCCTTCCTACCAATAGTGGTTTCTAGATCTTCGAACACGAATCTATTTCTTTCTGCATCTCATATTCTGCCTAGTATATTCACTTATGATTCTTCAGAAGTTAGATTCCTCACTTGTACTTATTCTTCGATTTGTACAACCCTGGAACCAACTCTCATCATATAAGTGAATGTCTTCGCGTTATGAGGTCAATATCTTCAAACCAATTTATCTTCAAAATCTTCTGAGAATGCATATGAGCTCTTCCCTGTCAGGACCCCGGCTCGATGTCACATCAATCTAGCCGGTAACACCTCATATCACTTTGCGGCGTCACGCACAGTATCCCCACGGGTGTCGCCTTACCTTTGCCCGGGACCGTTTGCGCCTTTTGGCTCACGTATATGATAGTGTCGCTAGCATCCATATGATAAGGAGCCCGGGCTGACATGACTAGTCGTAAACCCAAAGTGGCACAGACTTACAGGGACAGGCATCCATGACACAGCTTCGAACGTGTCGGTCATCAGCAAGTGGGTCCGGGCTGTAGCACTGGGCTAGCAGGACTCCGGTAAACCGGGCTGTAGCGGGCTAACAGGACTCCGGTACTCAAAGCGTGACATTTCCCCGAAGGGACAGACACAGGAACGAAGAAGGACACATGCCGGCCAGCCTAAGTGTTCCGGAGCAGTAGCAAGCTACCATGGCTCAGTGGAAACACTAGGAGACATTTCCCGGTAAGAGAGGCTACTAAAGATAACAACTAGATGGTCAGATCCCACACATACCAAGCATTTCAATAACATACACACAATATGCTCGTTATGTGCAAATACAACATGGCATCACAACATGTCTCTACGACTCACGTAATTATTCATTAGGCTCCGAGGAGCGAGACATTACAAACATGGGTCTCACGACCCAACAATCAGAGCATACAAGCCAAAGCACAAGCGGAAGCTATCATGTCTGAGTACAGACATCTATAAATGAAAAAGGCTGAGAAGCCTGACTATCTACCAGATCCTGCCGAGGGCACAAGATCGTAGCTGAGGTATCAAGCTAAACGTCGAAGTCCAAGCGGAACTACTAGTGAGACTGAAGTCTCTCTGCAAAAACATAAAATAGGCAAACGTGAGTACAAATGTACCCAGCAAGACTTACATCAGATCTATCTACATATGCATCATTATCAACAAAGGGGATGGTAGGGTTTGACTGCAGCAAGCCAGCTTTGACTCGGTGGCTATCCTGAACTACGACTGCAAGTAACTCTTTTGAAGTGGCGCACACGAGTCCACATATTCACCATATCAATACACCACTATGGATCCGCTCCCGTCTCCCTACGAGAACGCCATCCATAGCACTCACGCTTATCTTGCGTATTTTAGAGTATCCACTTTCACTTGTCTATGAACTGTACAAGGGGTCCAAGTTTCCATATCCGAGGAATCCGGCTATTCGAATAGATGATGTTAACCCTGCAGGGGTGTACTTGTTCACACACGCTCTCGCCACTTACCGCCCTGTACACGTCATGTACCTCGGCAACCTTCAAGCGGAAGCCGGGCGAGGGAGTCGGCCACGACCTGACTAACCGAACAAGTCTCTAGTCCAGGTTTATCGCCTATTCGGGTTCCATCCGCAAGGAGATCCGGCCGGGGTGTCGCTTACGGCCCCAAACGATGTGTGCAGGGTTCCCAAGCCCACCAACCGGGTGCCACTTGGTACACCGGGCCACTGTGCCTAGTCTGTCCCAAGCCCACCTGTACCGGGTGCCACTTGGTAGACTACTAACACTACCTACAAACACCAGAAACTAGTTGCAACTCCTGGACAGAGATCATGTTGATTAATAAGTCGAGAGGGGCACTTAAGCATTCCAATGTGTGGTAGCAGCTGGTCATGGATCACAAACACAGAACTCAGTTCCTGAGGACGGCTGCAATGAGACAACCCACCATGTACTCCTACATGGCCTCTCACCGCTACCTTTACCAAATCGTGTTCACACACTTAGCTCACACACAATAGGACATGTTCACACGCCTCTGATTCATCCCCAATGAATCAGACCTGACTCAACTCTAAGCAGTAGCAGGCATGACAAACAAGCATGAATGAGTAGGCACAACAGGGCTCAAACAACTCCTACTCATGCTAGTGGGTTTCATCTATTTACTGTGGCAATGACAGGTCATGCAAAGGATAAAGGGTTTAGCTACCGCAGCAAGTATCAAATATGTCGTTGTTGTCCTAATGCAGTAAAAGAGAGCAGGAGCGAGAGAGTGGGATTTTATCGGAATGAACAAGGGGGTTTTGCTTGCCTGGCACTTCTGAAGATAACATTGAGTCTTCATCAGTGTCAACGATCACATCATCGGTATCACGTCTATCGAGAGGGGACAAATACCGGCAACACAGAAAGGAACACAATCAATGCAATGCACAATATGATGCATGATCATGACATGGCAAAATGAATGTGTTTTGGGCTAATGCAACTAGCAACAGATTAAATGAAGTTGGTTTGAATACAAGATTCAAATTCAAACTCCATATGTGATTACTTAAATGCCCTTTATATGATTTGTGCTAAACAGCAGCTATAAGTTGTTCTAACATGCATGAAAATGGTACAGATGGATTCCTTGAATTTTTCTGATAATTTTTCATATATAAATTATTTAATTTGGAGTTACGGTTGAATTTCTATGATTTTTAGAAGTTTTAGGCATTTTCTGGAATTTCAGAATTAAATTAAATCCAGAAAATGAGTTATGACATCAGCACTGCGTCATGCTTGCGTCGGCAAGTCAACAGGGGTCGGTCAGGGTCAAACCTGACGTGTGGGGTCCACACGTCAGTGACACAGGAGTTAATCCCGGTCAAACCCAGCGCTGACTGGGGTTTGACCAGGGGTGGGGCCCACTGTCAGTGGCTGTGGGGGTGTTTAGTGTGGTCGTTAGTGCTAATTAAGCGTGCCACATCGGCAGTCGTCGGAGTTTCACCGACGGCGACCATTCCGCACGGCGGGGGAACGCCGGACTTGCGCTAGGGGCATCGGATCAACGCGCCAAGGGCACCAGGAGGTAGCCCGCGCCCGTGCGCATCTAGGGGGACCAACGGGAGGTGCGGGGGTGGCCGAGGTTCGCCGGAGGCGAGCTCGCGGCGGCGGCCGGAGTTCGGGCGAGACGCAAGCGAGAGCTAGGGGGCACAGAAAGGCGAGCTGGGGCGTGCTACGGACTTGTGGAGACGGTCTGAGCACGATGGTGCACTCAGGTGGGAGCTCCAGTGGCTCTGGCCACGACGGCGACGAGGCACGGCGGCGGCGAGCTTCGGCCGCGGCGGAGCTATGGCCTAGAGCTCGCAAACGCGAGGGGAGAGAGAGGGGTTCTGCACGGAGGCTCACCGCGGAGCTGTAGGGAGGGTCAGTGGGCTCGGGGGCGCGCCGGAGTGGCCGAATTCGTCGGAGAACGGCGCCGGGGCCGGAGCTTGGGGATGATGACGATGGCGGCTGCTCGGGGCCCTTCTGGTCGCGTGAGACGTCGAGGAGGTCGAGGGGGGCACTGCGGAGCTCTGGGAGGCGTCGGGGAGGCGAGAGGGGGACGGTGGCCGCGGCGAACGGCGTCGGTGGCGACGAGCTCCGCTCGGTGGTGTGCGCGGGAGGGAAGCAGAGGAGGGAACGGGGTCCAGGGGAAGAGAGGGAGGGCTCGACGGCTCCGGGCGGCTGCGTGGCGTCTCCACGTATGGATAGGCTCGAAGGGGGGGCCTCCAGCGCGAAGCAGGAGGTGGCCGGCGTCGGCGCGCGCCACGCCTCGCCTCTGCTCGTCCTCCTGGCAGAGGAGGAAGAGGACAAGGGGGAGGAGGTGGGCTGGGCCGGCTGGGGAGTTGGGCCAGCTCTGGTGGGCTGCACGGTAAGGCCAGGTAGGCTTTGCTCTTTTTATTTTTTTTTATTTTTTTTTGTTCTGTTTCCCTTTTTATTTTAGTTGGCCACTGTTTTCAAATTCAAAATAATTTCATACAGTGCCAAAACATTCTGAAATATTTTATGTTACCTCTCTGGACTAATCCAAAAGTACATAAAACATTTCAAAGCATTTGAAAATATATTCATTATATATTATGAATATATCCCCAAATTCAAATAGATTATTGATTTAAATTCAGAGACCAAATAATTCCTTAAAAATATTCCAGAATTTTGGTTTGATATATAACTCTTGCCAAAATTCACAAAACTATTTTTAGGGCATTTTGGATTCACAGAATGCAATTCAAAGGGTGCTTGCCCTTCTTTTAATTTGGGTTTTGAGGCTTCTGAATTCCTCAGTTCAAATTTCAGAAATTTAAATATGATGCACACATGAAGCTAGCCTAAAGCATTACCAGAGGCTAGGGATGTGACAACTCACCCCCACTAAACAAGAATCTCGTCTCGAGATTCAAGCGTAGGGTAAGGTGAAGGGGTAACGCAACTAGTACAATCTTCACGATCCAGGGTGCCCTTCAGTTGAACGTTGATTTGAACACCATCTTTGTCTTGTCGTCTTGCTCTGAGAAATCCTGTCAACATGACAGGGGGGAAGAAGGAGACTCTAGAAGGGTCGATCTTCTCGAAGATCGAACAACTCACGGAATGAGACATAACAATATCTCTCGAGCTGAGAGACGAAGCACACCTCTAGAGGGATGGAGTGGAACAGATGACGAGGGTTCACTAGGTAGACAACAATTTCACGCTTAAGAAGGTGGTAAACGATTGTCAACGTAGCGAGGAGTTGAGTTGCCATGATACCACGATGAAACATCCTGGAGGAGGGTGATCGTAGGGTATTATCTTAAGTGGCAAAAAGAATTACCTTTGATTTAAAGATCATTGAAACTCTTCGTACCAGCATAAGGCAATTCACAATGATCGTTTGGAGGGAGTCGGTAGAATGGCATACTCGGACTTGGATGATGTGGATTACCTTGTTGAAGACAACGTAATGGATGAATCTGCTTATCACCGGAGGTGGAAGAGACCCATGGTAGAATGGCACATTGGCGGTGCAAGCTAGGAACAAAATGCAAATGCTGGGAATGATTCTGGTAACTGGGGAAGAAACCAACAATAGAGAGTGAATTCACCGTTTGAGAAGATCATAGCATTGCCGAGGAAACTGAGAGCAATCTCGGTTAGTGCCGATGATAACACGTAGCGCTTGTGCGTGCTCTCAAGAACTTGAGCACTTCCATATTCATCAAAGTTTTACCAACATCCGTGTCCAAGATCCTGGCAACACAACTTGCTACCATGATGAATGATGATGGATGATGCAGATGCAAAGGAAGATAACACTTTCTCAGATTTCACCCTTGGCGAGGCCAAGAAAAATAAAATCTGGATGATCGACCGAGAGACATTTAGCACTCCGCTTCTAATGTTCTCCTTAATGTGCTAGCGTAATACACCCATAGATATGGTTTGATATCTAGAACATCAAGTAAAAGGTCGGACTTCGGGAGCAATAGAATCCATAAGGAACAGTTACGGAGGTAAATCCTACGAAATCCTTATGGGGAGGTGGCCAACTTCTTCAATCAAGATACTGCAATAATAGGTCTTCCGGTGGGGTGTGTTGGCCACGACATCCACTTTACCGGTTATCAAGGGACCAATATTATAGTTCTTGGGAAATGTTCCAACCATCATATCTGCCTGAGACTCAGATCTGGTTGGTGTCAGGATATTCCAGACTCATCGAGTCTAGGAAGAAAAATGAAAGTTTGTAACACAAATCGACGAGATGACGTTGCGAGATTCTCGGGAAATGAACTACGATAGCAAGCTCCAAAACATGAGCTGGTTCTGCTACAAACATGTGAACACGTTGTTCCAGACAAGCATGCCCACATGGTAGTCTTACAATAAAACACTACCGAGTTCTGGTTGGGAGCCATCATCGAGGATATCGAAGTCTTTACGCAAGTCCATGGATTAGATCCCAAGCATAGACTTCTTTTCCTTGAACAAGTCAATCAGTGGCTTGGTGTGCTGGGATATACATATGGAATGAAGATGATCAGTCTAACAGACCACAGAATTCTTCGCACGTGCATGACTGACTTGGGATGGTTCCAGAGGAGGCAAAAACATGCTTTCTCGAATTCACGTCGGCAACTTACATCAAATGCACGTGAATCAAAGGAAGTCACTTCTTTTATCCAACATATACTTCATGAACGGGGCATGAAGAAAATGCTTTCAAAAGTTTCCAACACTAACTTAATGTTCAACAACATCATGGAGGAGATAAGAATGTTGTTAATGGGCTCAACAACAACTCATCGGAATTTCCATATCACTGGACTTCCACCATCGTGTGAACACGGTGATAGCATTGGTCAGCCCCAAAAGGTATAATGGTGTATGCTCGAGGGATCAACCACGAGTAAGACAACATTACGAACATCGTTGGTTCTGACTTGATTTGACGATAGCCCACACTCAAATCAAAGGATTGATAAGACAATAGGTCCAGCAACTGATCACAGGGACCAATCGATGAAGATATCATCTTTCTTCGATACACACTACACAAGAATATCCCTTTGGAACGAACTAAGTCAGGCAAGCTTTTATCTTCCAACCCTCCAAGTTATTGTTTAGCTTAACCAACTAGCTCAGGGATATCTAACACTGATTCTTGGAGAGAAGGTGGTTCACAAGAAACCAACTTGATCACGAGCTCAACATAGCGGTCAGGTGACAACCTGGTAATACTTCTGAGAAGATATTCAGAAAATCACGAGCCACCGGTATGTTACTAAGCTCGAGAACAATCTTGCTTTTCAGGGCAAGACGATATGATCAATAGAGCAAGAATTTGAAATAATCCTAACTCATCGATCGAGGAGTGAACCAGGAGAATGGACTAGGTAGCACGATCAATCTTAGAATGATGATTCAATAACCAACACACTAAAAATGAAATTATTGTCCCTTAACTACCAAACAACGAGGTTGCTGGGAGTATGGATTTCACACATCACAATTCATTTGTCGGTATTCCGGTTGCATCAACACGAGGGCCGAGGAATGACTAATGATGGTGAGAAGTATCACTACGGCAAAATTCATGAGAGTTGGTGCAGTTCTCATGACAATTCTGACATAAAGGGGGTAATACTCCAAGGTAGAACAGAACCAAAAGCTGGATTGGCATTTGATCTGCGGAATACAACTACTTTGACCCAATCCTGGATATGGAAGAGGTACTGGAGTTTGTTTCTCCTAGTCATTCTGCGATAGAATGGCTTGACGGACCACAAGAGTGATAGGCATCGATAGATGAGCGCACGCATACTCTTGACTATCAATTGATAGACGAGGGTCAGAATGCAACTAAAGAGAGACAACTCAAAAGAACATATAACTTTCTGGGTTGTGGATACATGGGTTGGTATGCCGAACAAAGTTCAACATAATTCTTCCGGATAACCCATGCAGAAAGGTTGAGCTGGCAGAGTCACGATTTATGAATGGAGAACTCCTCAAGAGTACTCTAATTGTGATTTTTTTTTTGATCCAATAAACATCTGCCATAAGTAGTTCATGGTATTTGGAAGAAGAAGATACCACGGACTTCGAGGACTAATGCAAGGTTACTAATAACCTAAAGGAACGAGCAAAACTATCAACATGAAGCAAGTAGGGTGAATCTCGGGTTCAAAACCCAGGGATAGAATACCTACTACTAAATGGCATCACGGGATGCTTTCGATAATGATGGCCAGAGTCATCACACTGGAACATAAATCATGGCTAGACTACTAGATGATCCCCTGAGACACCTAGGGTCATAATAGTAACTCCAACATAATGTCAAGGCAATAGAATACCTCAACTCAACAATTAGTGTGATTGAGCTGGCATGAAGGAACATCGAAACCAGAGGGAAAGGATTTTGCAAATGCATCAGACTATTTGGAAACCTGGGATGACTCGGACAGCATAACGGCTGTAAATGCTCAGAAAAAATTTGAGACATTCACAAAAATGGTGGCATAACCACTCAGAAGCACAATATCAAGGTTTCGAGATCAGCAATTAACATACAGAGGTAGAAACTGAACTGAGGCTTAATCCAACAACCTTTAAGTCTGCGGACTAGTAACACGTGATCCTAATGGGAAAAAGAGATAGCCTAGTTCTTAATCCCCGTAGAAGAGAAGATGATGACTCAGATCAGAAGGCCATGAGGTATAAGGAGTAAAAAGAGCCTTACGTTCCATCCCACAATCAATTCCCTTATATAACTAAAGAATTTCTAGACTCAACTTCGACCAGTTTGGCTTGGTAATCCTACAGGCAGTCAAGCTCTGATACCAACGCTGTCAGGACCCCGGCTCGATGTCACATCGATCTAGCCGGTAACACCTCATATCACTTTGCGGCCTCACGCACGGTATCCCCACGGGTGTCGCCTTACCTTTGCCCGGGACCGTTTGCGCCTTTTGGCTCACGTATATGATAGTGTCGCTAGCATCCATATGATAAGGAGCCCGGGCTGACATGACTAGTCGTAAACCCAAAGTGGCACCCGGTACAGGTGGGCTTGGGACAGACTAGGCACAGTGGCCCGGTGTACCAAGTGGCACCCGGTTGGTGGGCTTGGGAACCCTGCACACATCGTTTGGGGCCGTAAGCGACACCCCGGCCGGATCGCCTTGCGGATGGAACCCGAATAGGCGATAAACCTGGACTAGAGACTTGTTCGGTTAGTCAGGTCGTGGCCGACTCCCTCGCACGGCTTCCGCTTGAAGGTTGCCGAGGTACATGACGTGTACAGGGCGGTAAGTGGTGAGAGCGTGTGTGAAGAAGTACACCCCTGCAGGGTTAACATCATCTATTCGAATAGCCGGATTCCTCGGATATGGAAACTTGGACCCCTTGTACAGTTCATAGACAAGTGAAAGTGGATACTCTAAAATACGCAAGATAAGCGTGAGTGCTATGGATGGCATTCTCGTAGGGAGACGGGAGCGGATCCATAGTGGTGTATTGATATGTTGAATATGTGGACTCGTGTGCGCCACTTCAAAAGAGTTACTTGCAGTCGTAGTTCAGGATAGCCACCGAGTCAAAGCTGGCTTGCTGCAGTCAAACCCTACCATCCCCTTTGTTGATAATGATGCATATGTAGATAGATCTGATGTAAGTCTTGCTGGGTACATTTGTACTCACGTTTGCCTATTTTATGTTTTTGCAGAGAGACTTCAGTCTCACTAGTAGTTCCGCTTGGTCTTCAACGTTTAGCTTGATACCTCAGCTACGATCTTGTGCCCTCGGCAGGATCTGGTAGATAGTCAGGCTTCTCAGCCTTTTTCATTTATAGATGTCTGTACTCAGACATGATAGCTTCCGCTTGTGCTTTGACTTGTATGCTCTGATTGTTGGGTCGTGAGACCCATGTTTGTAATGTCTCGCTCCTCGGAGCCTAATGAATAATTACGTGAGTCGTAGAGACATGTTGTGATGCCATGTTGTATTTGCACATAACGAGCATATTGTGTGTATGTTATTGAAATGCTTGGTATGTGTGGGATCTGACCATCTAGTTGTTATCTTTAGTAGCCTCTCTTACCGGGAAATGTCTCCTAGTGTTTCCACTGAGCCATGGTAGCTTGCTACTGCTCCGGAACACTTAGGCTGGCCGGCATGTGTCCTTCTTCGTTCCTGTGTCTGTCCCTTCGGGGAAATGTCACGCTTTGAGTACCGGAGTCCTGTTAGCCCGCTACAGCCCGGTTTACCGGAGTCCTGCTAGCCCAGTGCTACAGCCCGGACCCACTTGCTGATGACCGACACGTTCGAAGCTGGGTCATGGATGCCTGTCCCTGTAAGTCTGTGCCACTTTGGGTTTACGACTAGTCATGTCAGCCCGGGCTCCTTATCATATGGATGCTAGCGACACTATCATATACGTGAGCCAAAAGGCGCAAACGGTCCCGGGCAAAGGTAAGGCGACACCCGTGGGGATACCGTGCGTGAGGCCGCAAAGTGATATGAGGTGTTACCGGCTAGATCGATGTGACATCGAGCCGGGGTCCTGACATTCCCCTTCCATCGCACTTTAATGCTGTCACAGGTACATGTCCGTGGGATAATCCCTTGGTTCTCATAGTCTGCATTCGTTTGCAGAATTCTTGCAGAGTCACATCAACTCACCTGAAGCGAGTTCCTGTCAGTCCAGCCATCTGAAGCCATTGCATGTACCGAAGCCTTTCAGTTTACACTTCATGGCTACTAAAAAATCAGCAAGAAAGGGAGGCAGATAGGGTCGTGGCAACACCTCCAAGGACTTACCTCCAGATTTGCACGAGATGTACAAAACTGACCCAGAGGAAACCTACACTCAACACAAGAATCGAATCCAATGGATTCGAAGATATTGGGCACAAGAATGGTTCAGATATCGCTTCATCACAAAAGAATATGCAGAGAAGAATGCCATCAAGGCACCCTGGGGTGATATTTTGTACAAAAATCTTCCACCCAGGACTCAGGCAGAAGCTATTGAGCAGGGCTTCTATCCTTGCATGGTGCGCGGACCACAGCCCAAAAATGCTGACCCGTCTTCACTACTCTGGTGTCGTGAAGACAGTCTGTTCAAGCAAAACTACCAGTTCACCAAAGACTCAGCTGCAAAGAACAAGAAGGATCTCGGGCTTGACTTCAACTCTGGTCCCTCCTCACCTCGGGACAATGGCACCCGTGAAGCCAATGAAAACAGGATTGGCCCCTTCTACAACCTTGCTGGCCTCATCACTCACATTACTGTTCGAGGTGCCAAAGTGGATCATTCTGATGATGATGATGCTGACACTGACGAAGCTCCAGCTCTTGCTGCAAAGTCTAAGAAGCAAAAGAAGACTAAAGCTTCAAAGTCATCTGCTGCCCCAAAAGCTTCGAGACCGAAGCCATTGGCAACTGCCCCTTCTGCTCCCAGCAATAACTCTGAAGATCTCTCTCGCATCTCCAAGAGGCGTGAGAAGCCACAGAAGACACCAGCTCAACAACTGAGTCATGCACTGACGCCTGCAGCCATTCTAAGGAATGAATCTGAACCCATTGACTTGTCTTCAGATGAAGAATTTGGTGAAGATGCTCTGGAGCAACTGATCAAGAGCAAGCAAGAGGCGGAGATCTTCAACGACCTGCCCCTCTTTGATGTAAACATTCTGAAGAACTTCATTGATGAGTGGTTTGATAATCAAGATCTCAGCTTTGATGACCTTCAGCTTCCCATTGGCATCAGCATTGCTTTCCAAGGCGCCATTGCTCCTGAGCTTTCTCAGGCTCAGCGCATAGTTGAACTGAAGCGAAAGATAGATTTTGAGAAGGAACAGTTCAAGAAGCATGTAGCCAGGCTGAATTGGGTTGATGTGCAAAAGTTCAAGGTGATGCTTAATGACCTCAAGGAGTCATTTCAGAAGAAACGTGAGGAAGCCAAAGGCTCAAGAGAGCGCATGAAAGCACTTGCAGACAAATGCATTCAAGCCTACAATGAAGCTGAAAAGTGCAAGGCACTTGGCTGCCCTGGCATTGACCCCTCAATGGCTGCCAAGAAAAAGAAGTCATCTGAAGCCAACACTGAAGCACCATGGCAGGAAGAACCACACATTGTCTTCCCTGCCAGCATGCGTGGCTCGAAGCCCAAGGCTCCTTCAGTGGCTTCTGAACAGAAGAAAACCAAGGCAGCTGAATCTGAAGCCAGGAAGCGGAAAACCAAGCGCACTACTGATGAAGCACCACCCCCTAAGAAGAAAAAAACCAAGAAGAGAGATCGGCCTGCTCCTACCGAGCCCCTTGTTGTTGAACCCCTTGCTTTCGTTCCCCCTCCGTCTGCAAACCAAGAGCGTCGAATGATTGTTCATGAGCCTGCTTCCATAGAGGCTCCTGAAGCTCAAGAAGTTCCAGTCGTCGACCCCATCGCGACTGAAGACATTGTTCAAGATGATGTAGTTCTTCCTCAGATCGAGCGCCCAACAGTATCATCACATGTTTGAACGAACAGTGAGGTTATCAGTATTGGTCGTCCTCACAAGATGCATCATGGGCTGATCGACCCCACCAAGTTGCCCCACATCAAGACTCACAAAGTACACCCCAGCCGTCATCTGTGCCCGTCATCAGCCCCATGTCAAATGATGAAAACTACATGGATACATCACCATCACCAAAGGCGTCGCCCATATTCCAACGGCTTCGCAAAGGCCTGAGGCCATCTGCCTCCATGACCACCATCACAGAAGAGGGCTCCAACTTGTCAAGTTTAGTGGCACGTCAAGTGTTCTCTAAAGACAGTCCTTCTGCGACGGTCCCTGTGTCTGAAGCCAATGCTGCCCAAGACCCTCCGGCTGCATCAGCCGGAGCAACACAAGAAGACGAGCGTGTCGCTACTCCCCTTACAAATCAAGAAGAAGTCCATGAAGAGAACCAGTCTGTGCCAGAACCTCCAGCTACTCAAGTGGAGGGTGAGAATCCTGAGGCTGCCACAAATGACATTCCTGAAGCCAATGACACCAATGTGGAGCCTACAGTGGCCAGTGCACCAGTGGCCAATGAAGCCAATGATGCCCATGAAGCAGATGGAGTCAATGCAGCACTTGACACAAATCTGCAGCCTGAAGTTAATGCCACTGCTCCTGTTCCGCCTCCAAGGCCACATACTATCGAGCAAGCATACAATTATGGCCAGCTTGTCACCGTCATATGGCCTATTCTGATTCCTCCACCTGCTGCTGGTCCTCAATTTGATTACCATGTCGAGCACAGGCCTCAGGGTCAGAAGCCAAAGCCAAGACTACCCAGATTTCCAGGTACTGCCACTTCACCAGGATCCTTCAATGTCAACGGCTTCATTGCACACAACACCTTCTTCGATAGCGAAAAGAACCCCTACACCAAGCCCAAGATTTCATCTGATCGGTTCTGCAGTTATCAGCAGTGCAGCTATTATTCATGCATTCTGTACAACCAAGGCCGCATATTTCCGCATATGCGCCTTGATATTGAAGCCATAGCTGGCCTGCCCTGCTTAGAAGAAGCTCTCAATTGCTTCAGAGAGGCTGGCTTATTGCATTTTGTCACAGATAAGGAGCACTGGAATGAAGAGTTGCTGCTTCAATTCTACGCCACCCTTCATATCAGAGGCTACAACAAGGATCCTAAGACTTGGATCCTTGAGTGGATGACTGGAAATGTCCACCATGAAGCCAAAGCATTTGATGTCATTGAGCTTACTGGCCTTCCAACTCCAGGTGATCTCTATGAACCTGGTTGTGAGCTTCACACTGCAGCTGTGGAAAGCATCTTTCACAAGCCAGAACCCAACATGAGCCAGATGCTAAGTATGATGAAGCCATTGCCTCCAGATGCAGAATATCCTACGGAGTTCTTTGTTGAATACCTTGAGTATATGCCACGCACAATGTATCACATCATAAGGCGAACTCTCTGGCCTATCAAAGGACATTCTCCAAAGGCTAAGCTCGAAGGTGCAATGAAGACATTGGTCTTCCATATTCTTCATGGCAAAAGCTTCAATGCACAAGATTTCTTCATCCTCCAACTTGTGGCATCAGGATCTGACATTTTTGGCTTGAAGTTCTATGCTCCATGGATCATGTGTCTGATCAAGCTTCACACTGCTTTCAACTATCAGCCATCTGCACGCAACCACATTGTCTTCTTGCCAGATGTTGATATGTCTGTTGAAGCCATCTATCCAGAGCCTGACAAAGAGCCACTTTATCTTCATAAAGTTGATCGTCAGAGCTTCACTCAGCCCATTGAAGGTGTGCTAGCTGCCACTCGAGTCTATCTGTTGGCTGTACTACACGTGCAACTCACCATGCCCCAACCGAAGCCAGTAACAGCACAATTGCTCAACGGCCTCGAAAGCGATCTCGTGTTCTCAATGACCGGGAGATTCTCGTTGGCCTACATCAGAAACAGGATAGGCATCATGATTGGCTCAAGCGCCAGATGCAGAGCATCATGACTGACATCAATCACATTCGCATCCTTGCAACCAAGAATTCCTTTGTTGCACATGAAACCTGTCGACGCACATGGAAAGGACTGACACTTATGTGTGTTGAGGAAGATCTTCAGGAAGATGGCTTCTCGGAACAATTCAAGTTTGATTCCACTCCGCCTAGAAATGTTGTTCTGTGGTGCACTCCATCTCTTGAAGACTCAGAGTAGTCTTCTTCTGCTGCAACTATGAATGCACGTGTGATCGATGATCAAGATGATGCTACTTCGCCACCTCCAACACGTATCGACACTGCTCCAAGTTCATCTGCACCGCCAAACCTCGACACCAACCCTGCATCTAGTCCTACTCCTTCTGGGAACGAGTAGAGGCTCAATGTCTTCAATCCTTTTTGGTCCTTACTGACAAAAGGGGGAGAAGCTATGACTTGATAGTCTTCAAGCAGGTTCATATGGGCGGTTGCACTATATTGTGCCTAGTGTTTACAACTCTTGCTCTTGATACATTTGTTTCTCTGAGTTGTAACACTTAAACTCGATGGTCGTCTGCTACTTATTTTCTATTTTGTGACGCGATGATAACTTCCGCACTTAAATCATTTTGCAGACGTCCATTTTTCATTATGCATGTCATTATATTCTTTACATCGAATCATGCATGATGAATTATCTTCATAAGTTGAAGAGGATCTCCAGAAGTAGAACCTGCCATGTGCATTTGCATTCCAAAAGCAAATTATTTATATGCACATCTTCAGGGGGAGCCTTTTTCTACTTACGAAGACAATACCTCATCCTTTACAATTTCACATATTTATATCCCCGTTGAAAACTTCAACCAGTTTGTCATCAATCACCAAAAAGGCGGAGATTGTAAGTGCATCTAGTGCCACCCCTAGTTTGGTTTTGTAGTATTGACAACAAACGTGGTTGAGGGACTAATGTGTTTGTGAGAATTGCAGGACAACACAGGTAGTAGTCCCTCCTTGATTTGGTTTACCTACCGGAGATGACCCCTCAAAATGTATGAAGACATTGAAGATAATGGTGGTAGGTGAAAATATTCACATTGAAGACTATGACAGAAGAAGTCATTCAGTGAAGACTATGGAGCATGAAGACTTAGTAGTTTCGTTATTTCTTTTCTTCTTTGTTGAGTCATAGGAACCACCGCACTGTCAAGTGGGGTCCAAGTGAAGAAAGTCAGAGTGACTGAAGTGATGCTCAACCAAAATCCTATCTGTTCGAGCGAAGACAATGAGAGCAAATCTTATCCAGAGTCGGATAAGTCAGCTTTACTTGTTGCCCAAGTCATGCTGTCGTGTGTGTTTGAAATCTGACCGTTGTGACACGTGTTAGTTCCTTAGTGACCCAGGGTCTTTTCGGACAAATCAGGTCGGGTTGCCCAGTGGCTATAAATAGCCCACCCCCTACACCATAAATCGGTGGCTGCTCAGAGTTAGTGCACGGTTTTTGTCGTTGAGAGCAACCCAGCTCCGAAGAGTTTGAGAGAGAAATCCTTGTGAGGACAAGCCCAAAACACCCAGAGCCCAAAGAGTGTTTGGCATCACTGAAGTCTTTCTGTCCGCGTGATCTGAAGACTTGTTACACTTGAGGACTGTGAATCCTCCAGCCAGTTAGGCGTCGCGTTCTGAGCATCCAAGAGTAATTGTGGATTGCCGGTGAACAAAGACTGTGAAGGTTTGGAGGTCTACCTTGAAGACTTACTAGAGTGATTGGGTGAGGACTGTGTGTCCTTAGCTCAAGGGGAATAAGGTGAAGACACGGTCTTTTCAGTTCAATCTCAGCCTCCCCAACCATACGTACATTTGTCACAGCAACTGGAACTGGTCAAACAAATACTTGTCTTCAAAACACACTGGTTCTATCTCTTACTCTCCTTACTTACAGTTTGTCTTTGTGAAGTCATTGCCTGATTGCTCTGCCTATTTGACTTCACTGTGTGACTACTTGTTCTGATTGGCTTCATACTATCTTCCATCCTGATCCTACTACCTAGCTGCTATCAGTCATCATGCTTTAGCTTCATACTATGGCTTGTCTAGTGTAGTTCATCTTCCGCTGCATGTTTATAGGTCCAGTTTTCGTGTTTGTCTTCAAAACTTTCATGTTTTGAAGACTTTCATTAAAATCACCTATTCACCCCCCTCTAGTCGATAACTAGCACTTTCAAAGCACACAATGAAGCTGAAAAGAGAAAGGCTCTTGGGTTTCCTGGCATCGACCCCAAGATGGCTGCAAAAAAACAAGAAGCCTGTAGAAGCTAATGCCAATGCTCCAAGGCAGGGACAACCAAGCAGTGTCTTCCCTGCCAGCATGACTGGCTTGAAGCCAAAGGTCCCCTCTGCCGCATCTGAACTCAAGAATACTAGGCAAGCCAAAGCCGAAGCCAGGAAAAGGAAGCACAAAGATGCATCTGATGATGCTCCCTCCAAGAAGAACTTGAAGACAAAGGGTTCTAACTCTTCAAGAAAAGAGTGTGCTGATGCACCAGAGCCCCTCATTGTTAAACCCATCTCTGTTGCTTTACATGTCTCTGCCAATTGTGAGCGCCGCCTCGTAGTCCATGAGCCTGCTTCCACAGAGGCTCCAGAAAATGAAGAAGTTCCAGCTGCTGACCCCAACGCTGCTGAAGACATTGGTCGTGAAGATAATGTGAATGATGATGAAGTGCTTCCTCAACTTGAACAAACACCCTTGGTATCATCGCCTGCTGCGATGAGTAGTGAATTGATAAGTATTGGTCGTCCTCTGACTCCTCGCCCTATGACGCCATCACTCAAGATCTACCAATGGATGATGAAGCTATTTTGCGCACTCCTCCAGCTCAAGTCACCACTCCGGTGCTTGAGACTCAGCAAGAAAGCCCTGACGACTTTGATTTCACTAGCCCCTCACCACAGGCGTTGCCTTCCTTCAGGAGGCTTTGTAGAGATCCCAAGTCTTAGGCATCCATGTCAAGCATACCAGAGGAGGATGTGCAACAAACAGGCTCAGTAGCACGTCATTTGTTCCCTGACGCCATCCCCTCTGTGACTGCTCAAGAGTCCTAAGCAAAAGCTGATGAGGACAGTCCGGCTGCATCAGCCGATGAAGAAAGAGAAGAAGAACGAGAAGCCACTCCCCCTACTAGTGGTCCAGTCATACAAGCCAAGAATGTGCTTGTGCAAGACCCTCCAGTCGTTGAAGAGATGGAGGATGAAGCCAATGTGGCGGCCACCAACAACAATACTGAAGCTAATGACACTATCATCGCTGAAGCCAATGTGGAGCCTGAAGCCAATATAGCAACTGACAACACTGTACATGCAACCACTTCTAATGACGCCGTTCCTCTACCAAGGCGTGATACCATGGAACGTGCATTCTATGAAGGTGAGTTCGTAACTATCAGATTGCCTATAATGGTTCCACCCACTGCTCCCGGACCACAATATGATTATCACGTGGAGCAGAGGCCTCAGACTTTGGAGACAAAACAAAGACTGCCAAGGCTTCCCAGTGCTGCAACAACACACAACTCGTTTAGTGTGCTCACCTTTAGAGAGCACAACACATTCTTCGACCACACCAAGAACCCATACACGAAGCCCAAGATCTCCTGTGACAGGTTTTGGAGCCGACAACAATGAAGCTATTACTCATACATCCTATACAACCAAGACCGGATCTTCCCTCATAAGCGTCTGGATTGTGATGCTGTTGTTGGGCTGCCATGCCTTGAAGAGGCACTTGATTGTTTCAGAGATGTTGGCCTGCTGTCTTTGTGACTAACAAGGAGCACTGTAACGAAGAGTTTCTACTACAGTTCTATGCAACCTTGCACGTTCCCGGCTACAACAGGGATCCGAAGACTTGGGTCCTTGAGTGGATGACACGACATGTTCATCATGAAGCCAAACCTCAGGACGTCATTGAGCTTAACTCCCTGCCCACTCCTGGTGAGTTATATGAACCAGGTTGTTAGCTCTATCAAGATGAACTGCAGAGCATATTTCGGAAGCCCGAGCCAAATATGAGTCAGATGCTGAGCATGATGAAGCCATTGCCCCAAGACATTGAATACCCTAAATAGTTCTTTGTCGAAGACCTCGAGTACTTGACCAGCGCAGTCTATTACATTCCGAGGCATACTCTCTGGCCAATCAAAGGATACTCTTCTGGAGCTAAACTCTAAGGAGCCATGAAGACATTGGTCTTCTATATTCGTTAGCTGGCTGCTTCTGGAATTGATCTATTTGGCCTGAAGTTCTATGCCCCCTGGATCATGCGTCTCATCAAGCTTTATTCCACATTTGACTATCAACCTTCAGCGTGCAATGGTTTCGTATTTCTGCCTGATGTTGACATGTCCTATGAAGCCATCTACTTCAATCCAGCAAAGAAGCCACTCCATCTGCATAATGTTGAATATCAAAGCTTCACCCAACCTATTGAAGGCTTTCACGTACCAAACTCTGCTACTCCTTACTATCCCCTGGCTGGCAACTTGAGTATGCCGCATCGCACCAATACTGAAGCCACTGCCAGTAGAATTGCTTAAAGGCCTCAGAAGCATTTGCGTGTCCTCAATGACCGTGAGCTTATGGTATCTTTGCATCAGAAGCAGGATAAGCATCATGAATGGCTGAAACGCCAAATGCAGAGTCTTCTATTGTATGTCAATCACATTCGCAATTTGGCCACCCAGAACTCCTTTATTGCTCAAGAAGCCTGTCGATGGTCCTGGAAGAGCCACTGAAGATGATCTTCGTGAGGATGGCTTCACTGAAAATTTCAAGTTTGACTCTAGGCCACCACAATCTACAAGTTGGCGTCAAACACCTTCAATTGAAGATTCTGAGTACTCATCTTCGGCTGCAAGTGTTGTTGCGAAAGACGTCGATGAAGAAGACAACGCCACTTCACCAGCATTAGCTTCACTGCATCAAGATGCTGCCCAGGCCCCTCTGCACCACCAAACCCCAACGTTGACCCTGCTGCTCCAACATCGTCGCCAACTGGGAACGCGTAAAAAACTCTATGTCTTCAAACCTTTTTGGTCGTTACTGACAAAAGGGGGAGAAGCATATGAGGTTGGTAGTCTTTAAGTGGGTCCATATGGGTGGTTGCCTTAATTTTTCCTAAGTTCTTGCAACTCTTGTTTTTTAAACTATTTGGCTCTTGAGTTGTCACACTTAAACTTGATGGTCATCTGCTACTTTTGCTACTATGTTGTGATGCGATGATAAATTCAGCATGAAGTGATTCTGCAGACGTCCATTTTTCATTATGCATATCATTATGTTGATTACTTTCATATATGCATGATGAATTGCCTTCATACATTGAAGATGGCCTCCACAAAGCAAAACCTGCCATGTGCATTTGCATTCAAAAGCAAACTACCTATATGCACATCTTCAGGGTGAGCCAATTTTGATCTATGAATACAATGCTCAAAAAACTAAACTTTCACATACTTTTATCCCCGTTGAAAACTTTAACCAGTTTGTCATCAATCACCAAAAAAGGGGGAGATTCTAAGTGCATCTAGTGCCACCCCTAGTTGGTTTTGGAGTATTGATGACAAACGTGGTTGAGGGACTAATGTGTTTGTGAGAAATTGCAGGATAACACATGTAGTAGTCCCTCATTGATTCGGTTCACCTACCAGAGATGACCCCTAAAAATGTGTGAAGACATTGAAGACAATGGTGGTTCGTGAAGACATTCACGATGAAGATTATGACATGTGAAGACATTCACTTGAAGACTATGGAGTGCGAAGACATAGCTATTTCGTAGTTTCCTTTCTTCTTTATTGAGTCATAGTAACCATCGTACTATTAAGTGGGGTCCAAGTGAACAAAGTCAGAATGACTGATGTCATGCTCAATCAAATCCTATATCTTCAAGCAAGCACAATGAGAGCAAACCTTATCTAGAGTTGGATGAGTTAGCTTTGCTTGTAGCCGAAGGCAAGCTGCCGCGTGTGTTTGGAATCCGACCGTTGGACATGTGTCAATTCCTTAATGACCCAGGGTCATCTCAGACATACGAGGTCAGTTTGCCACTTGGCTATAAATAGCCTACCACCTACACCATAAATTGGTGGCTCCTCAGAGTTAGTGCACGGCTTTTGCCATTTGAGAGCAACCCACCTCTGAAGCATTGGAGAGAGAGATCCTTGCGATTACTAAGCCTAAAACACCCAGAGCCAAAGAGTGTTAGGCATCACTGAAGTCTTTCTGTCCGCGCAATGAATACTTGTTACGCTTGAGGACTGTGAATCCTCTAGCCGGTTAGGCGTCGATTCTAAGCATCTAAGAGTCATTGCGGATTGTTGGTGAATGAAGTCTGTGAAGGTTTGGAAGTCTACCTTGAACACTTACTAAGAGTGATTTGGTATCCTTAGCTCAAGGGGAATAAGGTGAAGACACGGTCTTGTGAGTTCAATGTCAGCCTCCCTATCTATATGTACAGTTGTCACCGCAACTGGAACTGGTCTACCAAATCCTTGTCTTCACCAAGCAACTGGTTCTATCCCCTACTCTCATTACTATTTAGTTTTTCTTCGTGAAGTCATTGCTTGCCTGCCTGATTGTCTGTGTTCTGGGAACGGCGGTCCCCAGACTTGCCTACCTGCGGCCTGCGGCGTGGCTCAAAGGGGGCCCAGCACGGCCCATCTTCAGCAACACAAGCTCAAGACCCTCGCGAGGGGCCAAGCCTCACGGGGTGGACGACAAGGAGCTTCCTCAGGCACGGCCTTGTCAGGCTGGCTCACGAGGAGGCGGAGAGTTCAAGGCGGGGAACCTCGCGAGGTGCCCATGATGCAATCCATGACGACCAAGGGCGCCAGCCGGGCGCCAGCCTGCGCAGTGTCCTTCTTCCCTCTTTGGTGCAAGGGGAGCAAGCGGAGGCGAGAGCATCAAGCAAAGGCATCCATTTCGGTGCAACAAGACCAAGACCAGTCCAACGGCAGGATGGAGGTCACCGTGGAGCCCAAGTCGGTGTCACCACCAGAGCCTTTGACAGGCGAGGACCAACTTTAGTCAGGATAAGTGTACTAGATGTTCCCCTTCAAAATGGCCAATTGTTGGTGCCCTTCCCGCTCGATATTTGGGAAGAGGCCTAGGGCCTTTGCCTATAAATAGGACTAGCCACCCGCAGGGTAGAGGCATCTGGATAGGAATCTGGAAATAAGATAGGCATCTAGAATCAACCCCTCCAAAGGGACAACGCCACCACAAGAACAGACCCTCGCGAGGCTGTTCTTCCTTGTATTGTTCATCATCAGCCCAAGAGGCAATCCACCACGCCACACACTGGAGTAGGGTATTACACCACAATGGTGTCCTGAACCAGTATAAACCCTGTGTCTCTTGC
The DNA here is from genome assembly GCF_018294505.1 of Triticum aestivum. Lineage (NCBI taxonomy): Eukaryota > Viridiplantae > Streptophyta > Magnoliopsida > Poales > Poaceae > Triticum > Triticum aestivum. The sequence goes on from NC_057798.1 coordinate 284,633,763, forward strand.
GTTGTGCTTCTCGTAGTTTAGATCTTAGCGATTCAGTGAGGAACAGGTAGGTAGAAGGCGAAACCTCCGCGCGCACCCCAGTGTTCGAACCTCAAGGGTCTGCCAGAACCCTAAATCTGACATTTGGCATGCCAGGTAGGGGTGTGCCGGAATTCGTCTTCCGTCACCCTACTCTTCTCCGACCGTCGCGTCGATGGCTGACGCTCATCGGGCTGTTCGCGCCGCTCGAGTCGCCCGGACGGCTCCCGTCGGCGGGCGCCCTCGTCGTTCCCCGTCGCCCGCCGTCAACACCGCCACCGGCCCGGCGGGGAACGAGCAACGAGTATCGCCCCTGTATCCCTCTGTGGCCTCTTGGAAAAAGCCGCGCGACCTCTTCCTCGCCCGCCACGCTGCTCCGGCCTCCCCGGTCGTTGCGGCCCTCCTGGGCGGCTCGCAGGCGCCGCCCTCCAGTCACCATGTCAAGCCGTTCATCCGCTAGGTCGGCGCCGCCTCCGCGCGGCAGGGGGATTCCCGGGACCAGCCGGAGCCGTAGGCCAGGCTAGCCTTCAGTTCGGAAGACCACCCCTCCAATTCGGCCTGCTCGGGTGCACTCCCAATGTTGTGCACCCCCACCATCTGCCAGGTGGCTGTCACCAGGACCCTCATCAACGATGGCGCGGGCCTCAACATGCTTTCAGTTGAAACTTTCGACCTCCTCCGCATACCCCGGGGGCGGCTACGGCCAAGCCAGCCCTTCATGGGCATCGGGGGCGGGTCATCCAGCTCCTTGGGACAGATCCGGCTCCCAGTGACTTTTGGCACCCACGACAATTTCCGCACGGAGCTGGTCGATTTCGACATCGCCCTCATCGGCCTCCCCTACAATGCCATCCTCGGCTACCTAGCGCTGGCCCAACTCATGGCCACGACTCACCCGACATACAACCTCATGAAGATGCCCGGGAGCAGCGGAGTCCTCACCGTGCCAGGGGACACCGGGGACGCGCTGCGAGCGCTCCAGCTCGCCTTCAAGACGGCGGCGTCAGCACAGCCCGCCAACGCGGGGACCCCAAGCCCAAGGGGCTGCACCAGCCAAGAAGAAACAATTGTTCACCCAAGACAAGGCGCAGACCAAGCAGATACCCGTCGACGAGGATGGGTCCACCAGCGCCACTTTCACCATAGCCGCCCACCTCAGGCCCGAGCAGGAGGAAGCCCTGGTCAAATTCCTGCGTGCAAACAAGAAGGTGTTTGCTTGGGAGCCCGATCAGCTGGCAGGGATCCCACGGGGCGTGATTGAGCACCACCTCAATGTGTGCCCCAACGTGCGCCCCGTAAAGCAGAAAGCAAGGTGGCAGTCCACTGAAAAACAGGCCTGCATCGTCCAGGAGACCCGCAAGCTAGAAGCCGTGGGGGTCATTCGCGAGGTTCGATATCCAGATTGGTTGGCCAACCCTGTGGTAGTACTAAAGAAGGGAGGGAAGGAACGCATGTGTGTCGACTTCACCAACCTCAACAAAGCATGCCCGCAAGATCCTTTCCCGCTCCCACGCATCGATCAAATTGTCGATTCCACCGCTGAGTGTGACCTGTTATGCTTCTTGGACGCCTTCTCCGGTTATCATCAGATCAAGATGGTGGTGGAAGATGTGGAGAAGACGGCCTTCCTGAACCCGTGTGGGGTATACTGTTATACATGCATGCCCTTCGGACTGCGCAACGCGGGGGCAACCTTTCAGCGGCTCATGCACATCACCTTGGGCCCGCAGCTCGGGAAGAACGTGGAGGCTTACGTCGACGACATTGTAGTAAAGTCTCGCGAGGCCAAGACCCTGATACAAGACCTGGAGGAAACCTTTGCAAGCCTCAACGCAGTAAACCTGAGGCTCAACATGGAGAAGTGTGTGTTTGGAGTCCCCTCGGGCAAGCTCTTGGGTTTCCTCGTATCCCACCAAGGCATCGAGGCCAACCCGGAAAAGGTCAAGGCGGTCGAGGACATGAGCCCGCCAAAGACCCTCAGAGAGATGCAGAAGCTCACTGGGCGCGTGACTGCACTGCGGCGCTTCATCTCCAGGTTGGGGGGGCGAGCGCTGCCTTTCTTCTAGTTGATGAAGAAAAAGGGGCCCTTTGAATGGACTGTAGAGGCCGACAAGGCATTCCAAGATCTCAAGAGATACCTAACCAGCCCACCGGTGATGGTGGCCCCACGCCCACAAGGGCCCTTGGTACTCTACCTCGCCGCCACTCCCTACTCAGCCAGCGTGGCCCTGGTGGCGGTTAGGCAGGAGCGTCGGACCAAGGCCGCGACAGCTGCCCGTGCCAAGGCAAAACAGGACCAAAGAGGACTCACAGAGATCACTACCACGATCAGCCGCCGCAGGGGAACGCACCGGGAGCGGGAGAGGCCCTTCCCCCAGGCAACCAGCTTCTGGAGGCTCCGCCGCCTTAGGAGGCACCACGGTTTCCGGAGGACGCTACCAGCACTGACGCTCCAAGCCTCGTCGAGCACCTAGTGTACTTCGTCAGCACGGTGTTACGGGATGCGAGGGCACAGTACCCCATGCCTCAGAAACTTCTCCTCGCGCTACTGGTGGCCTCGCGCAAGCTGCAGCACTACTTTCAGGGTCACCCTATCAAGGTTGTCTCCGCGTACCCCTTGGAAAGAGTGCTCCGGAGCCCTAACTCAGCCGGAAGGGTCGCCAAGTGGAACATTGAGCTGCAAGCATTTCAGCTCAAATTCAGCACGACCCGAGTCATCAAGGGGCCCGCCTTGGTAGATTTCGTGGCAGAATGGACAGAGGCGCCGGGCCTAAAGGCTGATGAGGATCGATCCCTCTCCCTGGGAAGTGAGGCGTCGGACGTTTGGGTCATGTACTTCGACGGGGCGTTCTCCAGGCACTGCGCGGGGGCTGGTGTGGTACTTATATCTCCTACCCAAGACAAGGTCTACTACGCCGTGCAGCTCTGTTTCCAACACGGAGAAAAGGTCTCCAACAATATAGCAGAATATGAAGGCCTAATAGCGGGCCTGAAGGCCGCGGCTGCCCTCGGAGTAAAGCGCCTTACCATCAAAGGTGATTCACAACTCCTCGTCAACTTCTCCAACAAAGTATACGAGACAAGGGATGAGCACATGGAAGCCTACCTTGTGGAGGTCCGCAGGATGGAGAAGCAGTTCTGGGGGCTAGAGTTACAGCACGTGCCCTGTGGCACCAATCAGGAGGCCGACGACATCGCCAAAAGAGCGTCCAGGCGACTGCCTCAGGAGACTGACATCTTCGTAGAGCGGCTCTTCAAGCCCTCGGCCACGCCATCACTGTCAAGCGCGGTGCAGCCTCGGGAGGAGCTCCCCCAGCCGCCAGCCTCGGGAGCCCCGGTCTGCGGGCCGGCCTCGGGGGCGCGTTTGCTCGTGACAGTGGAGCCTCAGGAGGGATGCTGGGTCACGGAGCTCCAGAGCTATCTGACACAAGGGATCTTGCCAGAGAAGGAGGAGGAAGCAGAGCGCGTGGCGCGGCAGGCCACAGCATACTGCATCAGGGATGGGGAACTCTACCAGAAGCGACCAAATGATTTATCCCTACACTGCATCTCCAGGGAGCAAGGGAAAGAGCTGCTGGCGTACATACATGGTGGAGACTGTGGGCACCACTCGTCATCACAAACCCTCGTGGGCAAGGCATTCTGAAGCGGTTTCTATTGGATTACCGCGCTCAATGACGCTGTCGAACTGGTAAAGGCCTGCGAAGCCTGTCAATTCCATGCAAAGCAGATTCATCAGCCAGCGGGAGGTCTGCAGACCATACCCCTCACATGGCCATTCGCAGTCTGGGGGCTTGATATCCTGGGCCTATTTCCCCGGGCGCCAGGGGGCTATCGCTACCTCTACGTCGCCGTGGACAAATTCACCAAGTGGGCCGAGGTGGAAGCCGTCCGCACCATCCCCGCGGGTTCAGCGGTCAAGTTCATCAAGGGCATCGTGAGCCAGTTCGGGGTGCCAAGCCGCATCATCACCGACAACGGTTCGCAGTTCACCAGCAACCTCTTCAAAACATACTGTGCTAACCTTTGAATGTAGATATGCTACGCTTCAATGGCGCACCCCCGAAGCAACGGCCAGGCCGAGCGGGCCAACGCGGAGGTCCTGAGGGGCCTCAAGACCAGAACATTCAAGAAGAAGCTGGAAGCTTGCAGCAGAGGCTGGTACGACGAGCTCCAATCCGTGTTGTGGTCCATCCGCACGACCGCAACCAAGCCGACTGGAGAGACCCCTTTCTTCTTGGTCTATGGAGCCGAAGCGGTCCTCCCTCACGAGGTCAGACATCGGTCCGCACGGGTCCTGGCGTTCGACGAAGCGCAGCAGGACGCCATGCGGGCGATGGACCTTGTGCTGGGGGAGGAGCGTCGCCGAGAAGCCGCGCTGCCAGCGGCAAGATATCAACAAGCACTGCGGTGATACCACTACCACAACATCCGCCCCAGGACTCTCGAGGCAGGGGACCTCGTGCTCAGGTGGGTTCTCTCCAGGGAGGGACTTCATAAGCTCTCTCCCATGTGGGAGGGCCCGTTCAAGGTTGTTCATGTTTCCAGGCCTGGCTCCGCGCGCTTGGAGACTCAGGGGGGGTGCCAGTCCAGAATGCGTGGAACATCTAGCACCTCCAAAGGTTTTACCCCTGAAAAGGTCCGGAGCCTGTGAAGAAGGCGAATGCGTGTGAAGACCTTCTTTTTGGAAAAAGCCCGGAGCCTGTGAAGAAGGCGAATGCCTGTGCCTGTGAAGAAGGTGAATGCCTATGAAGACCATCTTTTTGGAAAAGGCCCGGAGCCTGTGAAGAAGGCGAATGCCTGTGAAGACCATCTTTTTGGAAAAGGCCCGGAGCCTGTGAAGAAGGCGAACGCCTGTGAAGCTATCGCATTTTGGGAAAGGCCCGGAGCCTGTGAAGAGGGCCAATGCCCGTGAAGCTTGCTTCCCCGAAGAAAGGCCCGGAGCCTGCGAAGAAGGCCAACGCCTGTGAAGCTCGCCAGCCGTGACGCTCTCACGTAATAATGAGTTGGTGCTGTACACGCCCCGGAGTCTCAGGAGCGCCGGCCTCAGGCCCTGGGGCTCCCTGCCACGCCCAGTGGCAGCACTTAGCTCCGCGCTGGTGAGAAGATGTCGAAGACTAGACTAGGTGTCGGACGCGGCTTTTTCATTTGCTTTCTGCAGTTGGCTAGTTCATTCTCATTTGAAGTTTTATTGAAACTGTCGTTGTCTTTTGACTTATGGCTCTTTGGTTTTTCGCCTTTCGGACCCAATTTCTCTTGCGTGAGGTCTCGCGAGGGGACGGCCCTGGCGCCCTCGCGAGTGTTTTGATCCTTTCGGTCAAGACCTCACGACTCGGGTCCACTACAGGAGCATTCCTCCAGTCCGTGCCTCACGGGCACCGCGACATGAGTACAGGACCTGGGTCGGTTGCCCCATGGCCAAGGCTGGGGATTACCTACACGCAGGCGTTCGGTAAGAAGGAACAATACCAGAATAACGGAAACATTACGATGACTGACAACAATAACACAAACACGCCCCCACGGGGCCCCAACATAGCTATCTTTTTGCACAGGAAAAAGGGAGAGGAAGGAACAAATCAGGCAAAGCTCGCCAGGCGCCGGGCCCGAGCTGCCTACGGAGCTCAAGCGGACTCCCTCTCGCGCTTCACCAGGGTGCGGTGGCGGGCGGACCCGCTACCACCCTCCAAGCAGGCACGACGGCGTGGAGGCAGACCGCGACCGCTGCTAGAAGAGTCGCTGCCCAAAGAGGAACCAGTGAAGCTTGAGGAATCCTGGGCACCGCCAGCCGCGCGCTCGCTGCCCTCTCCATCCTCGCCGAGGCTGAGTCCCCGGCCGTGGCCGTAGTCTTCAGGGCAGCACCCAGCGCGGCAACCATCTTCCCCAAACACCCTCACGTAGAGCGTGGCGTCGCCGTCGAACTTGAAGTGCAGCGTGCACCGGAGGCTCAGGCCACGCGGGCGGGCAAACGTTTGCCAGCCGCGGGTCAGAGTCAGGCTCCCGGCCACGAAGACCTCCAGCGAAGCCCACGAGGCCCGGCTGCAGCAGCCGTCTGCCTGGAGCCAGAGGCCACCTAGGGCGCCAGCCGGGAGCTCACCTAGGAGGAAGCGAGGGAGCTGAAGCCGGGCGCTGGCCGGCTCCGCTGCCCACACAACAAACTCCGGCAGCACCTCCGCAGCGCGAGAGCGCGGCCTTGGGGGGCGCACGGCTGAAACACACCCCCCGTCCGCGGCTGGCCACCCGTCACCACGCGGGAAGTCACCTCCGCGGTCACGGGGAACCGCCATGGAGGCCACGGGGTGCTTGCGAGGGCGTCCGCGACCGCGCTTGGGCAGGGGAGAGGCAGGCTCGGCCTGGCGAGCTTTTCCCTTCTCTGTGGCCGAGAGCCTCCTTGGCGGGGCCATGAGGAAAAAGGAGAAGCAAGAGGGGATGAACTGGAAGGGCACGCGGCGTGCCGTACTTAAAGCCAGAGGAGGCCAACCGTCGGCCTCCGCGACCACAGGTAATCATGACTCGCTTCGCATGCAGGGACTTGTCAGTTCGTGCAGTTGCCGAGGCATCATGGGAGAGCGGAGCCGCCCACGTCCAATCAACCGCCATGCGGCGCCCATGGCCGCAGGCTGTTAGGGCCCGTGACGCTTCACGCTTGCCCTTTCGCCTCTCTGCTCGGCCAAGCCCGAGTGCGCCTTGGGCCTGGGGGCTACTGTCGGTGTTCCGGGAATGGGGGTCCCCAGACTTGCCTGCCTGCGGCCTGCGGCGTGGCTCAAAGGGGGCCCAGCATGGCCCATCTTCATCAACACAAGCTCAAGACCCTCGCGAGGGGCCAAGCCTCGCGGGGTGGATGACAAGGAGCTTCCTCGGGCATGGCCTCGTCAGGCTGGCTCACGAGGAGGCGGAGAGTTCAAGGCGGGGTACCTCGTGAGGTGCCCATGACGCAAGCCATGACGACCAAGGGCGCCAGCCGGGCGCCAGCCCGCGCAGTGTCCTTCTTCCATCTTTGGTGCAAGGGGAGCAAGCGTAGGCGAGAGCATCAAGCAAAGGCATCCATTTTGGTGCAACAAGACCAAGACCAGTCCAACGGCAGGATGGAGGTCACCATGGAGCCCAAGTCGGCGTCACCACCAGAGCCTTTGACAGGCGAGGACCAACTTTAGTCAGGATAAGTGTACTAGATGTTCCCCTTCAAAATGGACAATTGTTGGCGCCCTTCCCGCTCGATATTTGGGAAGAGGCCCAGGGCCTTTTCCTATAAATAGGACTAGCCACCCGCACGGTAGAGGCATCTGGATAGGAATCTGGAGATAAGATAGGCATCTAGAATCAACCCCTCCAAAGGGACAACGCCACCACAAGAACAGACCCTCGCGAGGCTGTTCTTCCTTGTATTGTTCATCATCAGCCCAAGAGGCAATCCACCATGCCACACACTGGAGTAGGGTATTACACCACAATGGTGGCCTGAACCAGTATAAACCCTGTGTCTCTTGCGTTGTGCTTCTCGTAGTTTAGATCTTAGCGATTCGGTGAGGAGCAGGTAGGTAGAAGGCGAAACCTCCGTGCGCACCCCCGTGTTCGAACCTCAAGGGTCTGCTGGAACCCTAAATCCGACACTGATTCATTTGACTCTCTTGTGTGAAGACTTATATCTGTTTGGCTTTGTACTATCTACCTGGCTGTAGTTAGTCTTCATGCTTTCACTGTATTGTGTGCTTGACTAATGCTTGCCTAGTGTAGTTTTCATTCCGCTGCTTACTATATAGGTCTGGTTTGCTTGTTTGTCTTAAAAGCCACCGTGTTTTGAAGAATCTCATAAAAATCTCCTATTCACCCCCTCTAGTCGATTACTAGCACTTTGAAAAACCCAGATCAGGCCCGCCCCGGGCCCGACCGCCGCCCTCTCAGCCCGTGCGAACCTGCAGTCACCTACCCCGTAGGCCCGCGCCCCTCGTCCAAGCTCCCAAGCACCGCCGCCTCACCCGGTCGCCGCCTTCGTCCAACCCCACCGAAGGCCGCTACCACAACCCCATCGGAGGCCGGTGATCACCCGCTCCCTGGCGCCTCCTCCCGCAACCTCCGTCGAGCTCGGGCGCCGGCCGCAGGAGCACGCCTCGCTGCCGCCCGAGAAACCCTGTGAGGACCCACAAGTATATGGTGTCAAATGTAGCCTTTTCGATAAGTAAGAGTGTCGAACCCAACGAGGAGCAGAAGGAAATGACAAGAGGTTTTCAGCAAGGTAATGTCTGCAAGTGCTAAAAATTGTATGTAGCAGAGTAGTTTGATAGCAAGCTAATTTGTAACGAGCAAGTAACGATAGTAGTAACAAAAGTGCAGCAAGGTCGCCCAATCTTTTCGAGGCAAAGGACAGGACAAAACACTTTCTTATGATAAGCAAAGTGTTCTTGAGGGTACACGGGAATATCATCTAGTCACTTTCATCATGTTGGCTTAATTCGTGTTCGCTACTTTGATAATTTGATATGTGGGTGGACCAGTGCTTAGGTGATGTTCTTACTTGAACAAACCTCCTACTTATGATTAACCCTCTCGCAAGCATCCGCAACTACGAGAAAAGTATTAAGAATAAATTCTAACACTAGCATTAAACTTTTGGATCCAATCGGTCCCTTACAAAATAGCGCATAAACTCGGGTTTAAGCTTCTGTCACTCTCGCAACCCATCATCTAATAAATATTACACAATGCATTCCCTTAGGGTCAAATATGCTGAAGTGTCATGAAGTCGACATTCACATGACACCACTAAGAGAATCACAACATACAAGTTCACATGATCATTGCAACATGATTTCTCCCGTGACCTCAAGAACAAAAGTAACTACTCACAAATGATAATCATGCTCAAGATCAAATGGGTATTAAATAGCATAATGGATCTGAACATATAATCTTCCACCAAATAAACCATATAGTAATCAACTAGAAGATGTAATCAACACTACTACTCTCCCACAAGAACCAATCTATAGTTCCGGTACAAAGATTGAACACAAGAGATGAACTAGGGTTTGAGAGGAGTTGGTTCTATTGAAGATGTTGATGAAGATAGCCCTCCCCAAGATGGGAGAGTTGTTGGTGATGTTGATGATGATGATTTCCCCCCTCCGGGAGGGAAGTTCCCCCAGCAGAATCGCTCCGCCGAAGGGCAAAAGTGCTCCTGCCTAGGTTCCTCTTTGAGACGGAGGCGCTTCGTCTCGAAAGTCGTCCTCTTATTTATTTTTATTGGTCAAAATGACTTATATACCAGAAGAGGGGCACCGGAGGTGGTCCGAAGAGGGCAGGACACACCAGGGTGCGCCTGGGCCTCCTTCTGCACCCAGGTGGGTTGTGCCCACCTGGTGGTCCCCCTGTGGCACTTATTTTCTACAATATTTATTAAATATTCCATATAAAATCCTCCAGAAAGTTTCAGCTCATTTGGAGTTGTGTAGAATAGGTAGCTTGACGTAGCCTTTTTAGGTCCAGATTTCCAGCTGCCAGAATTCTCCCCCTTTGAGTAAACCTTGCATATTATGAGAGTAAATGCATTAGAATTACTCCAAAAGGCATTATTGTACAATAAAACAACATAAATAACAGTAGGAAAACATGATGCAAAATGGACGTATCAACTCCCCCAGGCTTAGACCTCGCTTGTCCTCAATCGAAAACCAAAATCAAAAAACATATCCACATGCTTAGAGAGAGACGTGTCGATAAAAACAAAATACGGACATAGCAGCATCATGTAACTTATTATAACAGCAACAAACTTTAACATAAAACTTCTATCATAGACTTCTCATTTACAAGTGACAGTTCATCACAACATCAAAGTGTAAAGCATAAACTGTATTGGAAACCAACAAACTGTGTTCTCAGTCAACTTTGCAACTAAAATTCATCATCTTTTCTGGACGAGTCACGTATCGGAGCCTTTAGGCAACTCCACATACTCCACCATCATTTAGTCTTCTATGATTGCTAACACTCACCGCCTACACATGAGCAAGACATTTCAACCTCACACATAGAAAGATAGGGGCTTATAGTTTCACCTCCCAACGCATTCTCCTCAAGGGTGATGTCAAAAATAATAACTCATGCAACCCATATTCAACTAGATATATGTGCCTAGATCTTTCCTCGCCACATGATGCTTGTCAAAGGATAAAAATAAAAGGAATAGAGAGAAAAACTTTGACTCTTGCATGAAAGTAAATACGAGAAAATAAAAGATAGGCCCTTCGCAGAGGGAAGCAGAGGTTTCCATGCACCTTCTGTTTGTATGTTCAACCCCTTAGTGCAAGAGAACGTCACACTATATTGCCCCTTGTGATGGAAACCTTTATTATGCAGTCTATCGCTTTTATTCTTCACCATCACAAGTTCATACAATGCTCAATTTTCCCTTACACTAAATGATCTCACACTTGTAGGAGCAATTTTTATTGCCCTTTTTGCACCGATGACAACTTACTTGAAGGATCTTACTCGATGCATAGGTAGGTATGGTGGACTCTCAAACAAGATTTGGGTTTAAGGGTTTTGGATGCATAAGTAGTATCTCTACTTAGTGCGGAATATTTGGCTAGCAAAGACAGGGACAAGCACCACATGTTGAAGGATCTATGACAATATAACTTCTATGTGAATATGAACAAACATAATTCATTAAGTTCTCTTTCTTGTCCAACGTCAACAATTTTGGCATATAATATTTTGATGGGTGCTCACAATCATAAAAGATTTCCAGGATAGTGTATTTGCATGTGAATCTTCTCTTCCCTTATTAATTCCTTCCTAAGTTGCATCATTGACTAATGCTATGTTTGTCAATCTACAATAAAATTTTCTACTCTTGTGTAATGTCATCACTTTCCATAAGATTAGCATATGATATTTTTCATTTATTTCCTTTCTTTTTATTGAAAGAAGAGAGTAAGGAAGGCAAAACTCAAACTAAACTTTATTATATATCTCTCACACGATTACAAAGATTGATCACTAAGCAAACTCTCAAACAGAAGGATCGAACTAAACTTTTATTCATCTAATAACAAAAGATAACCATGGATTGAACTAAGAAAGTAAAGGAAAAAGATAGTGGAGATGATACGATACCGGGACACCTCCCACAAGCTTGGTGAAAGCCAAGGGGAGTGCCCATACCCAATACTCAGTTTTCTTTTGGTGGTGATGAAGTAGTGGATTTGTCTTTCTTCCTCTTACGCTTCAGGACGGAATTCTCATCTTTTAAGTCACGGATCTCAAACTCAAGATCCAACACCTTTTTGCATAAATCTTCCTTATTTTCCTACAAGATACAAAATGGGATAAACTGGATCATGGGACTCTTTGCTTTGTTGAGGAGACTTGACTTCTTAAATTCAACATGCATGTCCCCAGGTTGGGGCAATGGAACTTCATCCTCCTTCGAGCTCGTCTCATCCTTCCTCTCAGGATCATAGTCTTCTTCTTCCTCCGAAGTCCAGCCATAGCGCTCCACATCCCCATAGACCTTGGAGTTTGCGATATAGTCTGCAACATAACTCTAACCCTCCGAGTCTTGGGAGGACATAATTTCAGATCTGACAGGAAAACAAAGAGAAAAGAAAATAGGAGATTTCTCCACGATATGGAGGTCAACAGGTTCGAGAGGTATGTAAAGATTTTTTTATCTTGGGGAACAAGCAGAACGGAAGAAAAACAACATCCGAAAAGCACCTGAGGTGGGCACAACCCACCAGGGCGCGCTTGGCATGCCAGGCACACGCTTGTGTATCATGCCCACCAGGGTCACTTTCCTGGAAGTTTCTTATATTTCCTAATTTTTTAAATATTCCAAAACTGACAAAAAATATTTTTGTGGATTTTTCAGAGTCCGTTTACTTACGGTATCATGTACCTCCCTTTTTTCATGATTCTGGAGTGTTCTGGAAGGTTTCCTCTATGTGTTCCTCCGGTGTCAAAGTTTGGATAATATTGCTTTCAACATTAATGGGCGTACCTGGGATACAGTGTTCTATTCGTTGCCCATTGACAACCTTCGAGTTAGTACCTTCAACATTATTTATTTTTATAGCTCTGGACCGATAGACCTCCTCGATGACATAGGGTCCTTCCCATTTGGAGAGGAGTTTTCCTGCAAAGAATCTGAAACGAGAGTTGTACAAAAGAACATATTCTCCAACTTTGAACTCACACTTTTGGATTATTTTGTCATGCCACCTTTTAACCTTTTCTTTGAATAACTTTACATTTTCATAAGCGTGGGTTCTCCATTCATCTAACGAGCTAATATCAAATAGCCTCTTTTCACTAGCAAGTTTGAAATCGTAGTTGAGTTCTTTAATTGCCCAATATGCTTTATTTTCTAACACAAGAGGCAAATGATAAGCTTTTCAATACACCATTTTATATGGATACATACCCATGGGATTTATATAGGTTGTTCTATAAGCCCAAAGTGCATCATCTAGTTTCTTAGACCAATTCTTCCGAGACCTATTGACAGTCTTTTGTAAGATTAGTTTTATTTCTCTATTGCTAAGTTCCACCTGGCCACTAGACTGAGGATGATAAGGTGACGCAATTCTATGGTTAACATCATAGTTAGCAAGCATTTTATGGAAAGCACCATGAATAAAGTGTGAACCACCATCAGTCATTAATATCTAGGGACTTCAAACCTTGGGAAAATAACTTCCTTAAGCATTTTAATAAAGGTGTTGTGATCAACACTACTGGTTCGAATAGCTTCTACCCACTTACTAACATAATCAACAACAACCAAAATATGTGTATACCTATTAGAGGAAGGAAAAGGTCGCATGAAATCAAATCCCCAAACATCAAATAGTTCAACATCAAGTGAATAATTCATAGGCATTTCTTGATGCTGACCGATATTACCTATTATTTGACATTCATCACAAGATGAGACAAACTTATGGGCATCCTTGAAAAGAGTAGGCCAATAAAAGCCAGATTGCAATACCTTATGAGCGGTTCTATCTCCCGTGTGATGTCCTCCATAAGCTTCAGAGTGACATTTCCATAGGATTTGTTCTTATTCATGCTCAGGTACACAACGTCTAATAATACTGTCTACTCCTTCTTTATAAAGATGTGGGTCATCCCAATAGTAATGTCTTAAATCATAGAAGAGTTTTTTCTTTTGTTGGTATGTGAATCTAGGTGGTATGTATTTAGCAACAATATAATTAGCATAGTCAGTATACCAAGGTGTACTATTAGAAACATTTATTCCAGCTAATTGTTCATCAGGAAAGCTATCATTAATAGGTTGTGGGTCATCAAGAATATTTTCAAGCCTAGACAAGTTATTAGCTACGAGGTTCTCTGCTCCTTTCCTATCAGTGATATGCAAATGAAATTCTTGTAGCAGAAGAACCCACCTAATGAGTCTAGGTTTAGCATCTTTCTTTTCCATAAGATATTTTATAGCAGCCTGATCGGTGTGAACGATCACTTTAGAATCAACAATGTAAGATCTGAATTTATCACAAGCAAACACCACTGCTAAGAATTCTTTTTCAGTAGTAGCATAATTTCGTTAAGCATTGTCTAGATTATACTAGCATAATGAATAACATTCAGTTTCTTATCAACCCTTTGTCCTAGAACAACACCAATAGCATAATCACTAGCATCACACATAATCTCAAAAGGCAAGTTCCTATCAGGTCGTTGAACAACATGTGTGGTAATTAAGGCCTTCTTTAGTGTTTCAAAGGCTTCTAAGCAATCATCATCAAACACAAAGGGAATATCCTTTTGCAAAAGATTCATAAGAGGCCTAGAAATTTTAGAAAAGTCTTTGATAAACCTCCTATAGAAACCAGCATGACCAAGGAAACTATGAATACCTTTGATATCTTTAGGACATGGCATTTTATCAATTGCATCAACCTTGCCCTGGTCCACTTCAATACCTCTTTCAGAAATTTTATGGCCCAAAACAATACCTTCGTTAACCGTAAAGTGACACTTCTCCCAATTCAAGAAAAGATTTGTTTGTTCACATCTCTACAAAACTCCATCAAGATTGATTAAACAAATCATATAAGACTTCCCATAAACAAAAAAGACATCCATGAAAACCTCAACAACCTTTTCACAAAAATCAGGGAATATAGAAGTCATATATCTTTTAAAGGTAGCAGGTGCATTACATAAACCAAAAGGCATACATCTATAAGCATAAGTTCTAAAAGGACAAGTAAAAGTGGTATTTTCTTGATCAGGTTGTGAAACAGGTATTTGTGAAAAACCAAAATATCCATCAAGAAAGCAAAAATGTGTGGGCTTAGATAATCTTTCTAACATTTGATCAATAAATGGCAGAGGGTAATGATCTTTTCTAGTTGCTTCGTTTAATTTTCTATAATCAATTACCATCCTATAGCCTGTGACAATTCTTTGTGGAATAAGCTCATTCTTATCATTAGGAACAACAATAATACCTCCGTTCTTAGGGACACAACGAACAGGACCTACCCATATACTATCAGCTATAGGATAGATTATACCTGCTTCCAGAAGTTTCAATATTTCCGTTCTTACCACTTATTTCATCTTCGGGTTTACCGTCGTTGGTGATCAACAATGGGTTTAGCTTCAGGTTCCATATTAATCTTGTGCTGACATAGAGTGGTACTAATGCCCTTAAGATCGTCAAGAATATATCCGATAGCAGCTCTGTGCTTCCTTGGAACTTTCAATAATATTTCTTCTTCATGATATTTCTTCTTCATGTTCTGAAATGTTAGCACTAATAATAATAGGATATGTATTTTTCTCATCAAGATAAGCAAATTTTAAAGTGTCTGGCAATTGTTTTATTTCAAACACGGGATCACCTTTAGGTGGAGGAGGACCTCCTAGGGTTTCAATAGGAAAATTGTGTTTAAGCAGAGGTTGTTGTTCGAAAAAGTTTCTATCTATTTCATTTCTTTCACCCATATGCAAATCATTTTCATGGTCTAGCAAATATTGTTCTAAAGGATCAGTAGGAGGTACACCAATAGAAGCCATACCAATAATTTCATCCTTACTAGGCAAATCTTTCTTATGAGGTTGTCTACGAAACTTGGAAAAATTAAATTCATGAGATTCATCACCAAAGCTAACATCGACAGTTTGTTTCTTACAATCTATTTTGGCATTGACGGTGTTCAAGAAAGGTCTACCAAAGATAATGGGGCAAAATTCATCTTGTGGGGAACCAAGAACAAGAAAATAAGTAGGGTATTTTATTTTACCACACAAGACTTCAACATCTCTAAGAATCCCAATTGGTGATATAGTATCTCTATTGGCAAGTTTAATAGTGACATCTATTGTCGGTGTACTAGAGTAGGGGTACCCTAGTATCCCGAACTTGTGCACGGGCAGTTGCAGCAGACCGCGGCAAGGCTTGCCGGGCGACCGCCAAGGTCCTCCGTGGTTCCTTTGGAGCCATTCAAGAACAAAGTATTCAAGCTAAGGAGACAAGGCCCCGGCAAGAGGATCTTGCCGGGAAGGCCAACCAAGGCATCTAAAGGAACTTGCCGCGACGCGCCACGCGTCCCGGCGAGGCCCGGTGAGCGACAAGCTTCAGGACGCGATAAGACAACAACCGTGGCAAGGCGCTTGCCGCGGCAAGCTACCACTCTATACCCGCGCTCCAGCACATCCACCGACGTGTCGCCCTAGGGTCTTTCCAGGCACGCGTGGCGAGAGTCTGTGCAGCCAGCGGTGCAAGGTGGCAAGCGACGCTGACGAGATTGAGATCGTGGCGAACGGTGGCGTCCCTGACGGTCCTTTTCTGCACTATTTGGGCGACACAGATGGGCATTTAATGCCTTTGTCCCCTGCCGTCAGGGTTAGGTATGATACACTGTACAGGTGGTTGTACCAACCGCAACACTTTTCCATTTTTACCCTTGTCTGCGTTGCCACCTGTCGGTGACCCCTTGAGCATATAAAAGGAGGCCCATGCGCAACGTAGAGGGGGTTCGGTTCGAAACCAGAAAAACACTCACGCGCGGTCTCGTTAGCAGCTCGTGTGTACTGTAGCACTCAGCGCCCCCGAGCAAGAACTTAATACAATCAGACAAGCAGCAGTAGGAGTATTATCTCTCCGGAGAGCTCCGAAGCTGTGTAAATTGCTCGTGTGCTTCGCCTCGATCCGCTCTTCGTGCGACCTCCGCCCCCCGCCGAACCGAAAGGGGCTCGGTCCGCCAGTCCCATAGGTGTTCGTGGATCAGCTTCCCCGACATCTTTGGCGCGCCAGGTAGGGGGCGTCAAGGTTGTGTGAACCTGATACGGCATTCACACGAGCTAGATCTTCATCTACTTCATCGACATGCCACCGAAGAAGAAGACTTCGGCGGCTGCTGTTCCGTCCACGTCGATCCCACCACCACCGGAGCAAACGAGTGGTGGGGTAGACGCCGGCGGAAGAACGGGCGTCGACGAGGGAGCTCACGGTGCTGCCAGGTCCAAGGACAAGGCTACAAAGACCTCGGCGTCCGTACATGCACCGTGCCCGTCTCAGGAGGCGCAGGATCGACAGCGTCATGGTATTCGCAGTACCATACGCTTGGTGGACCAAGATTGAGCTGGTGGATCTCGGGGCGCTCAAGACCAGCATGCACGCCGACGTGCTGGCACGAGCGAGACACGGTCGCCTGGACGGGATACTGCTCCTTCTAACATAGTTAGAAGTCTGAGCATATCCCGCTCCTCGCACCACTCGCCGCTGCCACCCACCACTCCAGCAGAAGCTTTGGCACGAGCTCAACTACTCCTGGATTACCCTCATCCGAAGACAAGATCGACGGATGGAGGGCCACCATTCAGAGTCTCATCGGCTTCGCCAACGGAGACACTCCGCGGCAGCAGAATTCATCGCTGCCGCGGCAGGACCGCCAGGCACGAGCCGATGGCAACGAAACTGGTGGGGGTGCAACCACCATGCGCTCTCCACCCTGAAGCCCAAGATCGCCGACTCACCGGATCCACCTCGACAGCGACTCCACCGCATCATCAGATCCATGAGCTCGTCGCGATCAGCGCCAAGTTCTTCATGAACGACAACAAGAAGACGCTCGTACTCGCATCGAGCGCCGAAGAGAAGCGCGGCATCAATCCGACCAGCGCGCTAGGCCTTCTATCGACATGCATGCGCCAGGGGAACCAGGCAACTTGCCGTACGCGGTAGGTTGCCCTGCATTCACTCGTGAGCTGCGGCAAGTCCAGTGGCCCAGCACGAAGAATTTCAAGCCAGATGTACCAGAGAAGTACGACGGCAAGTCGCATCCGTCAGAGTTCCTCAGCATCTACACCATCGCGGTGCAAGCTGCCGGGGGGCGGGACGACAAGATCCTGGCCAACTACTTCCCGCTGGTGCTCAAACCCAATGTCAGATCCTGGCTCATGCACTTGCCGGACAACTCCATATCCTCCTGGGCAGACCTATGCCATCAGTTTGTCGGCGCCTTTACAGGCGGCCACAAGCCTCATGGCCAAGAGAGCGACCTTCATCTGCTCGCCCAGAAGGAAGGAGAGCCCCTGCGCAAATACATTCAGAGATTCAGTCGTGTACAGCACAACATCCCAGATGTCCACCCTGCCGCGGTAATCAGCGCGTTCCATCAGAACGTGCGAAACCGCAGGATGCGGGAGGAGATGGCGATGTGCAAGATCAGAGACGTCAGTGAGCTATATGCCCTGGCCGACAAGTGTGCACGTGCTGAGGAAGGGAGGAAACTCCCCGGAGAGAATACAGGAGCAGGAGGATCTGATAGTGAGGAGACTGCCCCGGCAAAGAAAAACCGGCGGCGGAACAACAGGAAAAAGAAAGGCAAAGATGTGCTAGTCGTTGAGCAGTCCGACAACGGAGGTGGCGCCAAGAAAGCCAAAGCTGGTAGCCCCGGCGAGGAGGCTGTGGCGGCCGCCGACAAGCAGGACGGCACCAACAAGCAGTACTGTAAGATCCACCGCACCAAGGGCCATGACCTCCAGAGCTGCAAGAAGGTCGAGCAGCTTGTTGAGCAGCAAAAGGCTGAATACGAGCGACGCAACAAGGAGAAAGCCCAGGAAGGTGCTGGAGGAGCCGGCAAGAAACGTCCCGGCCAAGGAGGACGCCGCGGCAAGGCCAAGCAGCGGCAAGGAGACAGACCTCCCCGCGGCTGCGACAAGGATGAAGATGACGACGACGATGAAGATATGGATGATGACGAGACCGATGAGCAGGAGTTCCAGAGAGCCACAGAGGTCTTGTGCGTTGACGGCGGTGCTTCTCTTCATACTTCACACCGCCAGCTCAAGCAGTGGGTGCGGGAAGTTAATGCAGCAGAACCACCCGTCGAGTCACGCAAACCTCTGAAATGGTCCAGCACGCCTATCGTCTTTGATATTGAGGACCACCCTGATCGCATAACTGCGGTCGGGTGCTTGCCGATGTTGGTTTCACCTACTATCCGCAACCTCAAGGTCACTAAGATGCTAGTTGACGGCGGGGCCGGCTTGAACCTGATCTCCTCCGTGGTACTCCGGAAACTCCATATCCCTAATGGCGAGCTCGAAGAGACCGGCACGTTCCAAGGAATCAATCCGGGAAGGAGCAAGCCGAAGGGAAAGATTACGTTGCCGGTGACGTTTGGCAGCGAGTTGAACTTCAGGACTGAGAGGGTCACTTTTAACGTTGCTGACTTTCCATTGCCTTACAATGGGATACTCGGCCGTCCAGCACTCGCCAAATTCATGGCAGCCTCTCACTATGCATACAACATGCTGAAGATGCCAGGCCCGATAAGTGTCATCTCTGTCCCTAGCGACAAGAAGGATGCTCTTATCTGCGCCGACAAGATCTACCGGGAAGCAGCAGCCGCAATAGATCGCAAGTCACTTGCCGTTGAAGCTCCCGGGGCGAAGAAGAAGACCAAGTCCGGCAAGAGTTCTGATGCCCACTCCGGCAAGCGCACCTCTTCGGAGTGCTGCGCTACCGTTGAGGACGCACCATCGAGCTCCACCGGCAAGTGTAAGAAAACAATGGTAGCTCCACCTGAGACCAAGAAGGTGTCCGCCAAGGAGGATGGCACTAGTGGTACCTTCACCATCAGTGCCACTCTCGACCCTAAATAGGAAAGCGCGCTCGTTGCTTTCCTGCGGGCGAACGTCGACGTATTTGCATGGCAACCGTCTGACATCCCCGGTGTTCCTAGGAAAGTAATCGAGCACCATCTTGCCGTCTGTCCTCGTGCGTGGCCCGTCAAGCAGAAAGTCAGGAAACAGGCAGTGGAGCGCCAAGAATTCATTGCAGAAGAAATCAAGAAATTGGAAGCAGCAGGCCTTGTCAGGGGAGTGCTCCATCCTACGTGGTTGGCCAACCCTGTAGTTGTGCACAAGGCAAATGGGAAATGGAGGCTTTGTATCGACTTTACCGATGTCAATAAAGCTTGTCCCAAAGACCCATTTCCCTTGACGCGCATCGACCAGATTGTTGACTCCACGGACAGATGTGACTTGCTTTCATTTCTTGATGCATACGCAGGATACCATCAGATCTTCATGGCAGAAGAGGATGAAGAGAAGACCGCATTCATCACCCCATGTGGCACATACTGTTTCGTACGGATGCCTTTCGGTTTAAAGAATGCTGGTTCAACATTTGCAAGGGTAGTCCATGACGCTTTTGAACCACAAATACACAGAAATGTGGAAGCCTACATGGATGACATAGTGGTCAAGAGCAAGGACAAGGCGACTCTGATTCAAGATTTAGACGAAACCTTTGCAAATCTGCGCAAGATCAACCTCAAACTTAACCCCGAGAAGTGTGTGTTTGGAGTCCCCTCCGGCAAACTTGCCGGTTGCGTAGCTGCTCTCAGCAGGTTTATCTCTAGGTCTGCTGAGCGCGCCCTGCCGTTTTTCAAAATATTGAAAAAGGCAGGTCCAATGAAATGGACTCCGGAGGCGGAGGCTGCGCTACAGGACTTAAAGAGATACCTGTCCTCCACTCCAACACTTGTCGCACCTAAGCCATAAGAGAAGTTGCTGCTGTATATAGCGGCAACCAATCAAGTGGTTAGTGCTGCGTTAGTAGCAGAGAGGGAGGCGGATGATGAGCTAGCAACCACGGCAGATGCATCCAGCAACAAGCAAGGGACTTCACCGGCAAGCTCTGGTTCCGACAAAGATGGATCTGCGTAGGAGCGTGAGAAGATGCAGAAAAGGATGGTGCAGCGCCTAGTTTACTTTGTCAGTTCCCTTCTGCAGGGGGCTAGGTCAAGGTACTCTGGTGTGCAGAAATTGCTTTTCGGCCTTCTCATGGCCTCGAGAAAGCTGCGCCATTACTTCCAAGCACATGAGATCACAGTTGTCACTCGTTTTCCGCTGAAGAGGATATTGCAAAATCCAGAAGCGACAGGCAGGATTGTCGAGTGGGCACTGGAACTGTCAAGCTTTGGCCTCAAGTTTGAGAGCACTTCAACTATCCAAAGCAAAGCATTGGCAGAGTTCATAGCAGAATGGACGCCAACACAAGATGAAGAAATTCCAGAAACGAGCATCCCCGTCAAGGAAGCAAGGAAAGAGTGTCTGATGTACTTTGATGGTGCCTTCTCGCTGCAAGGCACCGGTGCGGGCGTGCTACTTGTTGCACCCACCGGAGAGCACCTCAAGTACGTAGTCCAGATGCACTTTCCCAAGGAGCAAGCAACGAACAATACTGCAGAGTATGAAGGTTTGCTTGCCGGTCTCAGGATCGCAGCAGACCTTGGGATCAAGAAGCTCGTTGTCAGGGGTGACTCACAGCTTGTCGTCTGCCAAGTGAACAAGAATTATCAGAGTCCGTTGATGGAAGACTATGTTGATGAAGTGAGAAAGCTAGAAGAGCACTTTGACGGCCTACAGATGGAACATGTTCCAAGAGCTAAGAACGACATTGTCGATGGCCTGTCAAAGTGCGCCGCACTGAAGTTACCTGTGGAACCAGGGATCTTTGTGCTCAAGCCGACTCAACCGTCTGTAACACCATCAACTGGACAGAGCAAGAAGAGGAAGTTGATTTCTGGTGACTATTTTCCGGCAGAGCTCCCCGAAGCCGCCGTCAAGAAGGTCCTCAAGATCAACACCAAAGGTGCTGAGGAGCAGTCTGCTCCGGCCAGCCTTAGGGTTTGTTCCGTTGAAGTAGACGCTCCCGACAAGTTTTGCTCCGGCGGCAGCAGATGTTCCTTTAGTCCTTGTTGTCGAGCCGCAAGCTCCAGCATGGGCACAGCGGATTGTCCGTTTCCTTCAAACAGGAGAACTTCCTGAAGAGTAAGAAGAAGCGGAAAGAGTAGCCCGGCAGTCAAGTATGTACCAGTTTGTCGACGACACACTGTACAGAAGAAGACTCAACGGCATGAAATTGAAGTGTATTCATCAGGAGGACGGACAAAAGCTGTTGGCAGAGATACATGGAGGCATATGTGGTCACCAAATTGGCGCGAGAGCACTTGCCGGCAAAGCGTTCCGGCAAGGTTTCTTTTGGCCGACAGCCCTCGAGGATGCAACTCCACAAGTAACCATGTGTGAAGCGTGCCAGTTCCATTCCAAGTAGATACACCAGCCAGCTCAAGCTCTCCAGACGATCCCTTTATCCTGTTCATTTTCGGTCTGGGGGCTTGATATCCTTGGCCCTTTTCCCCGAGCTGTCGGGGGCTTTGAGTACTTGTACGTCGCAATCAACAAGTTCACAAAGTGGCCGGAAGTGGAACCAGTGAGGAAGGTGACAGCTCAGTCAGCAGTCAAGTTCTTCAGGTCGATTGTTTGCCGTTTCGGGATCCCTAACAGGATCATCACCGACAACGGCACACAATTCACGAGCCGCACCTTCATGCAGTACGTCCAAGATCTTGGCGCCAAGGTCTGCTTCGCTTTTGTTGCTCATCCGAGAAGCAACGGTCAAGCGGAGAGGGCAAATGCTGAAGTGCTGCGCGGGCTCAAGACCAGGACTCTCGACAGGCTGCGCAAGTGCGGAAGGAACTGGATTGAGGAGCTGCCGGTGGTTCTTTGGTCGATCAGAACGACGCCAAATCGAGCCACTGGCCAAACACCTTTCGCTCTAGTCTATGGAGCAGAGGCAGTTCTCCCCATGGAACTCGTATACGGATCACCTCGAGTGCTCGCTTATGATGAGCTTGAGCAAGAGCATCTGCGACAAGATGACACGCTGCTCCTTAAGGAGGACCGTCTTCAGGCTGCTGTACGAGTTGCTCGATACCAGCAAGCTTTGCGCCGCTACCATAGCCGCAAAGTTAATGCCAGAAGTTTCGAGGAAGGCGACCTTGTTCTTCGGTGCATTCAGTCCGCCAAGAATTCCAACAAGTTGATGCCGAAGTGGGAAGGCCCTTACCGGGTGAAACGAGTCACTAGGCCTGGCGCTGTCCGCCTTGAGACTGAAGATGGCATTCCGGTGAGCAACTCATGGAACATTGAGCATCTTCGTAAGTTTTACCCGTAGGGCGCGGTTGCCGGAATCTTTTCCGGCAACCACCTTTTGTACAAGTCTTGCCGATGTTGCATGTAATCCTTTGTACAAAGCCGGGCGCAGACCCCGTGCATAAGTAAAGCTCATGTGCTCCGCACATCTTGTCAATATCATGCTGTCTACTTTATTTTTGCATGCGTTATCTGACACTTTGTGCAGCGCCAACCCCCGGTAAGCAATAACGAGCCGTAAGGCTCCATATCTTTATTTTCTCTTCTTTCTTTTTCTCAAAAAGGAAAGGAAGGTTCCCTCGCACACAAGTTTGCCGGGGGGAAAGGAGAAGATAATGGTGTGGACTAGGCATCGTTCAAGGAAGTTTCGCCTTACCGGAAAGCAAAGGACAAAAAAGCTAAGTTGCCAAAGTTTGAGCAATCAGTTTTAAATTTTTAAGTTATCTTCCTCAAACGACCGTACTTTGTATGGAAAACTTGTGCGCGGAGGAACCAACTCGTAGCTAGTTGCGCCCTTACTTTGTTTCGAGTCCGCTCAACAACTTAAGTGAGCTGCGACTAGTTGCGACAAGGTTTCTTGTCGGTAGCGGCACCGCCAGCAGGCTGCTGATGTCCCGCACTCAGCGCTCGCGGCTAAGGTGCCTGTGCCGACAAGTTCCCTAAAAGCGTAGGGAAAAAACATACAAAGGAAGGAATCAAGTAAAGGAAATAACACAGCAATCTCTACCCAAAATAGAGTTATATTACAAGATAGCTTGTCGCAGCTCTAACAGATTGTTCTCATGACATGACCGACAGCGACAAAGAAAAAGAGAAAACGGGCGGCCTAATCTACGCGATCGCCCTCAACCCTCTTGATCTCGCTCACCTTGTCCACAATGGGTGCGACAAGGGCCTTGAGCGCTTCCAGATCAGCATCCGGCGGCAGGGACCTGAGGACGTTGGTGAGGTTGAGGCCTGGGTTGCGGAAGGCCACCTTCACCAGCACCTTTTGAAGAACTCCCGCGCAGATCTTGCGCGACTCGTCGGGCAGCTGCTTTGGGATCTTCTCCCGGAGTCGGTGGAGGGCCGTCGCCACGCCTTTGAAGAACAAGCTGAGCTTGGCGCTGGGTTGGAGGTGCTCGTCGAAAGAATACCCGAGGTCCTCCATCCCCAGTTGTGCCAGCTCCCCGTCGATGGCGGCGGCAACATTCACGAGACCCTCGGTCCAGTGCTCCACAGTCTCCCTAAAAGCATTCTAGGCGGCAGCAGCACTCGGCAGCAGCGCCTCGTCGGCCTTGATCTTCTCCTTCAAGGCCACCTCTTGCTCCCTGGCGCCGTCCAGCGTCTTGGTCAAAGTAGCCAGCTTCAACTCAAGATCGGCGTTGGAGTCCTTGGCGGTGCTAAGCGCTTTGCTCCTCTCAGCGAGACGACCCTGCAGCTCGCCATGAGCGGCGGCGTCCTTCTAGCGCTCACGCTTGAGCGCAGCAAGCTCCTCGCCGCTTGCCTTGAGATCGGCCTCCAGCTGTGCCATCTTCGTCTCCAGTTCCTTCTTGGCGGCCTCGGCAGTTGCGGCAGCATCCTTTTCTTCCTTGAGAGCCCCACCAATTGCTTGCTCACGCGCGGCAAGCTCCTCCTCGTGGCTGTCAAGGTTGACCTTGCGCTGCGCCAACACACCTTCCTGCGCAGACGGCTTCTCGGCAGCGAGCCGCTGTTGCTCTTCAACTTCAGCCTTCACGAGGAGGAAAGCTTTCCACTCCTCGGCAACCTGCTCCCGCTCCTCTGCCAGGGATCGGAGAGTTTCCTGCTTGAGAAACCGGAGCTCCTCAGCACGCTTCTCAATGTCCACTCCCGCCCTCGCGACAAGCGCTTCTCGGGATTCCAGCTTAGCTTGTCGGGCGCGGTACAGCGACAACAGCTTCCGAAGCAGCCGCTCCTCCTCAGGCTCATCGCTGCTGCTGCTTGGCGCGTCGACCAGCGTCAGCCCAGCGGAGGCGAGCACCTCTCCATCCAAAATCTCTCCTTCGACCGGCGCCCTGGAGCTTGACGCCCAGGGGAGCTTGATGAAGATGCCGTCTCCGGCCTTCAAATAGGCGCCGGGCTGGGGCTCTTCGGAGCCTGGCGCTGCAGCAGCGGAGGAGGGATCGGCGGTCGGTACAGCGCCTGGCGCTCCTGCGGCCTCGGGGCCGTCAGTGCGATCGCTGGATCCCTCGCTAGCTTCTGCAGCGGCAGCTTTGGCGGCCTCTTCGCTGGAGGGATCATCAGCGCCGGCTTCTCCTTCGGTGGCAACGGCATCGTCGGTGTTGCTGCACGCGTTCTCCTCGCCGGCGACCTCGGTTTCCATCGGATCCGTAGCAGATGGATCTGACGACCGAAGAGGGGAGAAAAGTCAAACAAATATCCAAAAAGAAAATCAGAAGAAGAAGAACCCAAGGGAAGTTTTCAAGCAAGAGGATTACCTGTGCTAGGATCTGCAGTCATGGTCTCAACCATCGGGGGCTCGCCAGAACTGTCCCTTGCCGGAGAGTTCTCCCTTGCCGAAGAACGCTCCCTTGCCGGGGAATTCTCCCTTGGCGGTGTAATCGAAGCAGATGCTACTTCGGGAACGGCTTCCGGGCTCTCCTGGTGAGGCTGCTCTGCTCCTGCACAAACCAACAGTCAGATATCAGCAAAGAAAGATCACCCATGTGCGCCTGACAGCAGGAAGTAAACCATATACTTACGCTGGGGGCTGCGCTGGGGGCTGCTTTGGGGAAAAGTTGCCGGGTCCGGCAAGACGGTCTCGGACACGCCCTCTGCTGTCGCGGTGGGTTCGTCCTCGATGACAATCACCGGGACCTTGGCTCTCTTCGCCGCTCTCTGGGCCAGAGTCCTGAAAAGGAATGGGTTCGGAGTAAAGCAAATCAGATACAAGACAAAACAGCAAGAATTGAAGAACTACAAGCACGGCAAAGAATCTTACTCTTCTTCTTCCTCGTCGGAGCTGAGCGCGGAGAGATCAAAGTCCGGCTCGCCTCCGGTGCAACGAGGCGGGCAGGAGCAGTAGCGGCGGGCCGGGAAGACCCCGCTCCAGTTGCCGCAGCGGCGTGAGGCGCTCCCGCGGCAACAGTGCTTCCCGCGGTAGAGCATGTCGCGCGGCACGGCGGCTGTTGACTCGTCTCCGCCCCGCTACGTCCACGGCCTTGCAGAGACGCCTTCTTGGTGGAGCTGGGGGCTCCGCTTGCGGCAAGCTGTCTGAAGGTTCGGGTCCGACAAGCTCTCCCTCGCCGGGCTCAGTCGACTCATCTTCGGGCCCGACAAGCTCTCCCTCGCCGGCAAACTCCTCGCGCTCGGCAAGGCTTGCCGCCTCTGCTGCCTCTGCCTCCTCCACGGTGAATCCAAACTCACCCGCGGCAGCGGCTGCCGCCGCCTCTTCCAGCCTAGTGGCGATGCGCTGCATCTCCGCGTCGGTGGTGTCGCGAGTAAGTCTCTTCTGCTCGTCGGAGTGGACCGGCACTTCAACCAAGCCGTCAAAGAACTCCTGCACGACGGTGTCTGCCAGCTCTTGCCAAGTTGGGACAATTCCATGCGAGTCGCACAGCGGCATCATTGCACGGATGCGGTCGAGCGAGGAGTTGTTGCACAACAGAACGACACCCCTCGGCAACATGAATGGATGTTGAGGATCGCGCTTGAACAGTTCCAGGAGCATCGCGTCTAGCTCCAGGACAGTGAAGTTGAAGTTGAGGCCCGGGCGTAGCCTCATGATATCCGCCGAGTTCTGGAACTCCCAGGCGGGTCTCCCCCTCTCCTGTAGGGGGGCGATGCGGCGGCGAAGAAAATCTGCGCCAACGGCGCCTACGGTGAGCCCGGCAAGCCTGAGGCGAAGGATCCGGGTGACGGCAATCTTCAGCCTATCGTCTTCCGGGGCCACGTTGCTTCAATCGTTGCCGCGCGCTATTGGGGCTTGTCGCAGGGCGGTAAATGGCTGCGGGTTCTCCTCGACAATCCAGCACCACTCTGCTCTCCATTCCTCCCACTTGCTGCGGAGCTCTCCCTCCAGATACGCTTCCTTCTTGCCGACTCTCGAGATCCAGGCGATTCCGCCGGATAAAGGCTCTCCTCTCTCGACTCGGGGCATAAAGAAGTGGCGAAAAAGAGCTATGCTTGGATGGACTCCGACAAAGTTTTCGCAGAGATGTGCGAAAACTGCCATGGTCAGAACGGCGTTGGGGGTGAAGTCAAGGAGGCGGAACCCGTAGGTGTTCATGATGTCACAGAAAAATTCAGAGAAGGGCGGGCAGAGCCCGCAGTAGAAGAACAGCGCAAAGAAGGGGTATCCGTTCGGAGCCAGTTCCGAAGCAGCAGCCGGGAGTACCTTCGTGCGCGGATGCGCTCGCGTCTCCGTCGACCAGAAGAGGTAGTAGTACTCCCTCAGCTCCTTCGCGGCAAGCTGAGGGGGGAAGATGGCCCGCTCCTTTCGCAGCACCGCGAGCCGCTGCGCCTCGACCGATTTCACGCCCTTCCCCTTGTCGGCTTTCGGAGCCATTGCGGAGGTGGTGTGGGAGTTCGACGGCGTTGGTGGTGCTGCTGGCAATGGGGGGCGGCACGCTGCTCTCTTTCGGCTTTGATAAGAAGGGGGGGAGCGACGGAGATTTCCGAGATTGGAGTAGCAACCGGTGAGATGGGCAAACTGCCCCTGTTTCCCCTGCTTATAAAGAGGGAGGGGGCGGACATTCCGCCTTTCCGAATAAAGAAACCACCCACGATCTCTCCCACGACGCCGCATTCGACGCGTGCCGTTGGGGGAGGGCGCGGTGGATACGGAGTAAGATACGGCGTAACCCAGGCCGTGCATGCCCGTGCCCTGTTTTGGGCCTAGCCGAACAGCGCTCGGCACCGTGTGTGGCCCAGGCCCGGGGGCTCCTATCGGTGTACTAGAGTAGGGGTACCCTAGTATCCCGAACTTGTGCACGGGCAGTTGGAGCACACCACGGCAAGGCTTGCCGGGCGACCGCCAAGGTCCTCCATGGTTCCTTTGGAGCCATTCAAGAACAAAGTATTCAAGCCAAGGAGACAAGGCCCCGGCAAGAGGAGCTTGCCGGGACTGCCAACCAAGGCATCTAAAGGAACTTGCCATGACGCGCCACGCATCCCGGCGAGGCCCGGTGAGCGACAAGCTTCCGGACACGACAAGACAACAACCGTGGCAAGGCGCTTGCCGCGGCAAGCTACCACTCTGTACCCGCGCTCCAGCACATCCACCAACGTGTCGCCCTGGGGTCTTTCCAGGCGCGCGTGGCAAGAGTCTGTGCAGCCAGCGGTGCGAGGTGGCAAGCGACGCTGACGAGATTGACATCGTGGCGAACGGTGGCGTCCCTGACGGTCCTTATCTGCACTATTTGGGTGACACAGACGGGCATTTAATGCCTTTGTCCCCTGCTGTCAGGGTTAGGTATGATACACTGTACAGGAGGTTGTACCAACTGCAACACTTTTCCATTTTTACCCTTGTCTGCGTTGCCACCTATCAGTGACCCCTTGAGCATATAAAAGGAGGCCCATGCGCAACATAGAGGGGGTTCGGTTCGAAACCAGAAAAACACTCACGCTCGGTCTCGTTAGCAGCTCGTGTGTACTGTAGCACTCAGCTCCCCCGAGCAAGAACTCAATACAATCAGACAAGCAGCAGTAGGAGTATTATCTCTCCGGAGAGCTCCGAAGCTGGGTAAACTGCTCATGTGCTTTGCCTCGATCCGCTCTTCGTGCGACCTCCGCCCCCCGCCGAACCGAAAGGGGCTCGGTCCGCCGGTCCCATAGGTGTTCGTGGATCAGCTTCCCCGATATCTATGCCTTCTATTTCAGCAGGTGCTATTTCATTCTTAATTTATTCATATAAGGAAAAAGGAATAGCACTCACACTAGCACCTAGGTCACATAACCCATGATAACAGTGATATCCTATCTTAATTGAGACAACAGGCATGCCAACAACTGGTTTATGTTTATCCTTTTTATCGGGTTTGGCAATTCTAGAAGCTTCATTACACAAGTAAATAACATGCCCATCCATATTATTGACCAAGATATCTTTAACCATAGAAACACTAGGTTCAACTCTAATTTGTTCAGCTGGTTTTGGTGTTATAACATAACTTTTGTTAACCACAGTTGAAGCTTAGCATGTTCCTTCATCCTAGCAGGGAAAGGTGGTTTTTTAATATAAGCATTGGGAACAACTGGATCAACATTGTAAATGATAGTTTCTTCTTTAGCTTTTACCGGTTCTTTAATTTCATCTTTAATTGGTGGGTGATATTCAAACCACTTCTCCTTAGGGAGATCAACATGAGTAGCAAAACATTCACAAAAGGAAGCTACTATCTAAGAGTCGAGTCCATATGTAGTGCTAAACTTTTTAAAAGCATCGATATTCATAAACGGTTTAACATAATCAAACTTAGGTTCAATACCTGACTCTTTACCTTCATCGAGTTCCCAATCTTCAGAGTTGCATTTAATTCTTTCTAAAAGATCCCACCGGAATTCAATAGTCTTCTTCATAACAGAACCAGTACAAGAAGTATCGAGCATGGATTGATCAATACGAGAAAGCCGAGCATAAAAATTCTGAATAATAATTTCTCTCGAGAGCTCATGATTGGGGCATGAATATAACATTGACTTAATCCTCCCCCAAGCTATAGAGATACTTTGTTCTTCAAGAGGCCAAAAATTATATATATATAATTCCAATCATGATGAACTAGATGCATAGGATAATTTTTTTGATGAAATTCCAATTTCAACTGATTCCAGTTCCAAGATCCAATATTATCACATAGGCTATACCATGTCAATGCTTTTCCCTTCAAAGATAAAGGGATGTCACACCCTGTTTTTCATACAACAACACCTAAGCTAATAATCATGCTAAAATATGGTTTGACAGAAACTTTTGAGTGTTTTGGTCTTTGTTTGATTGGATTTTGTCTGTTGTTTGCAAGTTGTCTAAAAATCAGATAAATCCTCCAACTCTTATACTCCTTCTCCCTGATCCAAAATCTCTGCCCAATGATCATGCCATGTGTATAATACATTATAGATTTTTCTTACAAAAATAATTTGGCCAAAAGGTATTTTCTAAGTTTTGTTTTCCCAAAACCCCTAAGTCGAGGTTTGCACTACAAGTACTTGATTTGGGGTATGAAAAATCTTTCAAAGAGTATGTTTGACTCCTATTAGGTATAGGACTACCAAAACCACAAAAATATAATTTTAAAATTTGTTTTCCTATTTTATTTGAAGGCTTTTTCCTTAGGCGAAATGGTTTTTAAAAGGCTAAAATTATTTTAATGCTTTAAAAATATTTGGGAAAAACCTAGGGAAACTTAGTGGACATAGTCCATATATAAGAGTTTCAACACATGGTCATGTTCAAAATATTGGTCAAATCCCTCAAAACCCCTTTTTGGATATTTCAAGCTTTTGGAATATTTACAAAGGAAGTATTCTATAAAAATTCCAAGAAAATTCCAGCATGTCACAAATGCCCTATTTGGTGATCTTGCCAAGTCTCATGTCTTGGTGAACAATGTAACATCATCAAATCCCCTCAAAACCATTTCTATCAATTTTGAAGTTTGAGCAACTTTACATTGCCAAACATGTCGAAATGTTCTCAAACTTGGTGCACATGCTCAAACGGTCTAATTATTCATCTAGACCAAATGCCGCAAGTTGGAGAGAATGTTATCTTGATCAAAGTGGCCCAAAACCCTCCCTGTCCAGAACCAAATTTGAACAACTTTACATTGCCAACTTTCTCCTATTGCTCTCAACCTTTGTGGGCATGTTCTAAACCCTAAATGATGACACTACACCAAGTGGTGCATCAAGGAGAATAGTTTTGTATAACTAGATCTTGGAAAGTCCATTTCTGTTGATTTCTAGGGTTTACCAAAGTTGCATTGTCAACTTTCTTCAAATGCTCCAACTTGGTGATCAACCCCATTTCTATATTCCACTTGATCTTGTTAATCTTCATATCATTTGGAATCCATTTGATTGCTCAAACCACCATCAAACACCTTCTGGAAAAAATTTAAAATGCATGTTTTGTCCATTTCCACTAATCTCCATGAGCTCAACTTTTTCCCACAGCCTCATCTGCTCCTATCTCTCCCTCCTGCTGCCTCCTCTCGCACACGCACCGACTGCCCGAGATCCCCAATCGGCGAGCTCACACGTGCGATGCCTCTAGCCCTCCCCTGCTCCTTCTCTCTTTCCATGGTGCCCTACTCCACCCTCATGAGCACCGCAGACAACCCCTCGCTCTCTCTCTCCTGGCTGCCCGAGCCGTTGCCGTCGCCACCCGTGCGCCACATCCATGGTGAGCCATGGGTCGGCTACATAAGGCCATCCCCAAGCCCTCTCTCGATTCCTTTGGCTCTCTCTGTCAGGACCCCGACTCGATGCCACATAGGTCTAGCATGTAACACCTCATATCACTTTGCGGCCTCACGCACGGTATTCCCACGGGTGTCGCCTTACCTTTGCCCGGGACCATTTGCGCCTTTTGGCTCACGTATATGATAGTGTCGCTAGCATCCATATGATAAAGAGCCCGGGCTGACATGACTAGTCGTAAACCCAAAGTGGCACAGACTTACAGGGACAGGCATCCATGACCCAGCTTCGAACGTGTCGGTCATCAGCAAGTGGGTCCGGGCTGTAGCACTGGGCTAGCAGGACTCCGGTAAACCGGGCTGTAGCGGGCTAGCAGGACTCCGGTACTCAAAGCGTGACATTTCCCCGAAGGGACAGACACAGGAACGCAGAAGGACACATGCCGGCCAGCCTAAGTGTTCCGGAGCAGTAGCAAGCTACCATGGCTCAGTGAAACACTAGGAGACATTTCCCGGTAAGAGAGGCTACTAAAGATAAACAACTAGATGGTCAGATCCCACACATATCAAGCATTTCAATAACATACACACAATATGCTCGATATGTGCAATACAACATGGCATCACAAAATGACTCTACGACTCAAGTAGTTTACTCAATAGGCTCCGAGGAGCGAGATATTACAAACATGGGTCTCATGACCCAACACTCAGAGCATACAAGTCAAAGCACAAGCGGAAGCTATCATGTCTGAGTACAGACAACTATAAATGAAAAAGGCTGAGAAGCCTGACTATCTATCAGATCCTGCCGAGGGCACAAGATCGTAGCTGAGGTATCAAGCTAAACGTCGAAGACCACGCGGAAATACTAGTGAGACTGAAGTCTCTCTGCAAAACATAAAATAGGCAAACGTGAGTACAAATGTACCCAGCAAGACTTACATCAGATCTATCTACATATGCATCATTATCAACAAAGGGGTGGTGGGGTTTAACTGCAGCAAGCCAGCTTTGACTCGGTGGCTATCCTGAACTACGACTGCGAGTAACTTTTTGAGGTGGCGCACACGAGTCCACATATTCACCATATCAATACACCACTATGGATCCGCTCCCATCTCCCTACGAGAACGCCATCCGTAGCACTCACGCTTATCTTGCGCATTTTAAAGTATCCACTTTCACTTGTCTATGAACTGATATAAGTAATCCAGAAGTCCTTTTTCCGCGGACACGGCTATTCGAATAGATGATGTTAACCCTGCAGGGGTGTACTTCTTCATACATGTTTCCACCACTTAGCGTCTGCACACGACATGTGCTCGGCAGACTTCAAGCGAAAGCCGACGTGGGTGTAGACCACGACCTACCTAAACACTCAAGTCTCTAGTCCAGGTTTATCGCCTATTCGGGTTCCATCCATGAGGAGATCCGGCCGGAGTTTCGCTCACAGCCCCAAACGATGTGAACAGGGTTCCATGACACCAAACGGGCGCCCGGCTTACCCGGCCACGTGCCTACCGCATCACAGCCCACCCCTACGGTCAGCGCTGTCCACGACCTCCAGCATACTACAAACACCAGAAACTACTTGCAACTCCTGGACAGAGGACGAGGGTGAATGAGAAGTCGAGCGGGGTCATATTTCAGGGCCCAATGTATGGTAGTAACTGAATCATGGATCACAAACACAGAACTCAGTTCCTGAGGACGGCTACAATGAGACAACCCACCATGTACTCCTACATGGCCTCTCACCGCTACCTTTACCAAATCGTGTTCACACACTTAGCTCACACACAGTAGGACATGTTCACACGCCTCTGATTCATCCCCGATGAATCAGACCTGACTCAACTCTAAGCAGTAGCAGGCATGACAAACAAGCATGAATGAGTAGGCACAACAGGGCTCAAACAACTCCTACTCATGCTAGTGGGTTTCATCTATTTACTGTGGCAATGACAGGTCATGCAAAGGATAAAGGGGTTCAGCTACCGCAGCAAGTAACAGATAAATCGGTGTTGTCCTAATGCATTAAAAGAGAGCAGGGGCGAGAGAGTAGGATTGTATCGGAATGAACAATGGGGTTTTGCTTGCCTGGCACTTCTGAAGATAACATTGAGTCTTCATCAGTGTCAACGATCACAACGTCGGACATCGTCTACCGGGATGGAACAGATACCGGCAACAAGAAGAATTACAATCAATGCAATGCACAATATGATGCATGATCATGACATGGCAAAATGAATGTGTTTTGGGCTAATGCAACTAGCAATGGATTAAATGAAGTTGGTTTGAATACAAGATTCAAATTCAAACTCCATATGTGATTATTCAAATGCCATTCACTTCATTTGCCCTAAACAGTAGTGATAAGTTGTTCTAACATGCATGAAAATGGTACAGATGGATTCCTTGAATTTTTCTGATAATTTTTCATATATAATTTATTTAATTTGGAGTTACGGTTAATTTTCTATGATTTATTGAAGTTTTAGCTATTTTCTGGAATTTCAGAATTAAATTAAATCCGGAAAATGAGTTATGACATCAGCACTGCGTCATGCTTGCGTCAGCAAGTCAACAGGGCTGCCCCGGGTCAAATTTGACCAGTGGGGTCCACTGGTCAGTGACACAGGAGCTAATCCCGGTCAAACCTAGCGCTGACTGGGGTTTGACCAGGGGTGGGGCCCGCTGTCAGTGGCCTAGGGGGTTGATTAGCGGGGTAGTTAGGCCCTAATGACCGGCCACATCAGCTCCTGCCGGAGTTTCGCCGGCGGCGACCATTCCGCACGGCGGGGGAACGCCGGACTTGCGCTAGGGGCATCGGATCGACGCGCCAGGGGCACCAGGAGGTAGCCCGCGCCCGTGCGCATCTAGGGGAACCAACGGGAGGTGCGGGGGTGGCCGGAGCTCGCCGGAGTGGGGGCCGCAGCGGCTGCCGGAGCTCGGGTTTGGGCGGAGCGAGGTTACGGGGCGCTAGGGGGCTGGCTGAGGGGCTATGCGGACTCCTGGGGCAGCTAGGAGCACGCTAGGCTCGTCGGACTGGCCGCAGCAGCACGTCAGTGCCATGCCCGGCGTCCATGGCGGACGGCGGCGCTCGGGAATGTGGCCGGGGTGCTACAGCACGGGAACGAACAAAATGGAGGAGGGGAAACGGAGTGGAGCTCACAGGGATCGTGCAGGGAGGGTCAGCGAGCTCGGGGGCGCGCCGGAGTGGCCGAATTCGACGGAGAACGGCGCCGGGGCCGAAGCTTGGGGATGATGACGATGGCGGCTGCTCGGGGCCCTTCCGGTCACGTGGCTCGGTGAGGGGGTTGGCGACGAGGTGCAGGAGTTCGGGAGCACGTCGGAGAGGGAAGGGGGTGGCCGTGGTCATGGCTACGGCGAGCGGCGCTCCCAGGTGCGTTCGGTGACGAGAGGGAGGAAGAACAGAGGAGGAGGAGGGGTCCAGAGAGAGAGAGACGATCGAGGGGGGTCGGGGCCGTCTTCGTGGCGTCGCGAGGGGGTCGGGGGGGCTGCCACGGCGAAGCAGGAGGTGGAGGCCTCCGCGTGCGCGCGTGCGTGCGGTGTCCGTCCTCCTGGCAGAGGAGGAAGAAGACAAGGGGGGAGGAGGAGGTGGGCTGGGCCGGCTCTAGTGGACTGGGCTGCTGGTGGGCTACCAGGTAAGGCCAGGTAAGTTCTACTCCTTTTATTTTTTTCTGTTCTGTTTTCTATTTGTTCTGTTTTGTTTTAGTTTAGTAAAATACTAAACCATTTTAATAAATTCTGTAGTTTATTATGTGGCTTACTAAAATATATACAAAGCCACTCACAAACTTCCAGAATTATTTGGAGTCATATTTAATATATATTAAATATAAATCCAGAGCAAATAGTTATTGGATTAATTCAAATGGCCAAAATAAATATCTCTGTGACTCCAAAAATATTGGTTTAAATTTTACCTCTCACCAATATTTCCATGGAATAACAGGAACATTTTCTTGGACTCATTTGATGAAATTTAAATGTTGGTTATTTTTTTAGAGGTCTTCTGAGGCTTTGAAAATTCCTCAATTCAAATTTCATTTGAATTTAAACATGATGCAGCAAGAGGTCTAGCCTAGTGCATTACCAGAAGCTAGGGATGTGACAACTCACCCCCACTAAACAAGAATCTCGTCTCGAGATTCAAGCGTAGGGTAGGATGAAGGGGAAGCGGAAACTAGTATAATCTTCATGATCCAGGTTGCACTTCATAGAAACGTTGATTCGATCACCATCTTTGTCTTGTCGTCTTGCTCTGAGAAATCCTGCCAACATGATCTGGAGGGAAAGAGACTCTAGAAGGGTCGATCTTCTCGAAGATCGAACAACTCACGGAATGAGACATAGCAACATCTCTTGAGCTGGGAGACGAAGTACATATTTGAAGAAATGGAGTGGAGCAGATGACAAAGGTTCACTAGGTAGACAACGATTCCACGCTTAAGAAGGTGGTAAACGATTGCCAACGTAGCGAAGAGTTGAGTTGCCATGATACCACGACGAAACATCCTGGAGGAAGGTGATCGTAGAGTATTACCTTAAGTGGCAAAAAGAATTACTTTTGATTCAGAGATCATTGAAACTCTTCATACCAGCATAAGGCAATTCACAACGATCGTTTGGAGGGGGTATGTAGAATGGCATACTCGGACTTGGATGATGTGGATTACCTTGTTGAAGACAACGTAATGGATGAATTTGCTTATCACCGGAGGTGGAAGAGACCCATGGTAGAATGGCACTTTGGCGGTGCAAGCTGGGAACAAAATGCAAATGCTGGGAATGATTCTGGTAACTGGGGAAGAACCCAACAATAAAGAGTGAATTCACTATTGGAGTGGTTATAGCATAACCGAAGGGACTAGGAGCAATCCCGGTTAGTGCCGGCGATAATACCTAACGCTTGTGCGTGCTCTCAAGAACTTGAGCAATTCCATAATCATCAAGGTTTTACCAACATCCGTGTCAAGGGTCCGATAACACAACTTACTACCATGATGAATGGTGATGGAGGATGCAGATGCAAAGGAAGATAACACCTTCTCAGATTTCACCCTTGGCGGGGCCAAGGAAATAAAATCTGGATGATCGACCGAGAGACATTTAGCACTCCGCTTCTAATGTTCTCCTTGATGTGCTAGTGTAACCCATTCATAGATATGGTTTGATATCTAGAACATCAAGTAAAGGGTCGGACTTCGGGAACACAAGAATCCATAAGGAACAACTAGGGAGGTAAACCCTACGAAATCCTTATAGGGAGGTGGCCAACTTCTTTAATCAAGATACTACAATAATAGGTCTCTCGGCTGGGTGGTGCTGGCCTCGACATCCACTTTACCGGTTATCGAGGGACCAATATTATAGTTCTTGGGAAATGTTCCAAACCATCATATCTGCCTGAGATTCAGATCTGGTTGGTGTCAGGATATCCCAGACTCATCAAGTCTAGAAAGAAAAATGAAAGTTTGCAACGCAAATCGACGAGATAATGTTGCGGGATTCTCGGGGAGTGAGCTACGATAGTAAGCTCCAAAACATGAGCTGGTTCTGCTACAACATGTGAACACGCTGTCCCAGACAAACATGACCACGTGGTAGTCTTATAATAAAACACTA
This sequence comes from Triticum aestivum, assembly GCF_018294505.1. Lineage (NCBI taxonomy): Eukaryota > Viridiplantae > Streptophyta > Magnoliopsida > Poales > Poaceae > Triticum > Triticum aestivum. The sequence goes on from NC_057798.1 coordinate 284,670,296, forward strand.
CCGAGTTCAGGAGGGGAAACCATCATTAAGGACATCGAAGTCTCCACGCGTGAAAATCCAAAGAGTTCACCTTGGACAGACTCCTTTATCTTTGAAAAACTCAATCAGTGGCTTGGTGTGCTAGGATATACATATAGCATGGAGGTTGCAAATCTCCAGACCACAGAATACTTCGCACGTATGCATGACTGACTTGGGATGATTCCAAAGGAAACAACATTGACTTTCTCGAATCCACGGCGGCAACTTGCATCAAATGCACATGGACTGGAGGAAGTCACTTCTTACATCCGAACATTTGCTCCATGAACTAGCATGAAGAAATGCTTTCAAAAGTTTCCAACACTAACTTAATGTTCAACAAAATCATGGAGGGAATAAGGATGTTGTCAATGGGCTCAACAACAATTCATCCGGGTTTCCTTTTAAAAGGAATTCCATAGTTAAGTGAACAAGTGATAGCATTGGTCAGACCAAAGATGTAGGGGTGTATGCTCGAGGGATCAACCATGAGTAAGACAACATTACGAGCATCGTTGGTACTGATTTGATTTGACGATAGCCCACACTCAAATCAAAGGATTGATAAGACAATACGTCCAGCAACTGATCACAGGGACCAATCGATGAAGATATCATCTTTCTTCAACACACACTACACAAGAATATCCCTTTGGAACGAACTAAGTCAGACAAGCTTTTATCTTCCAACCCTCCAAGTTATTGTTTAGCTTAACCAACTAGCTCAGGGATATCTAACACCGATTCTTGGAGAGAAGGTGGTTCACAAGAAACCAACTTGATCACGAGCTCAACATAGCGGTCAGGTGACAACCTGGTAATACTTCTGAGAAGATATTCAGAAAATCACGAGCCACCGGTATGTTACTAAGCTCGAGAACAATCTTGCTTTTCAGGGAAAGACGATATGATCAATAGAGCAAGAATTTGAAATAATCCTAACCCATCGATCGAGGAGGGCACTGAGAACAAGGACTAGGATAGCATGATCAACCTTAGAATGATGATTCGAAAACCAACATACTAAGAATGAAATTATTATCCTTTAACTACCAAGCAACAGAGTTGCTAGCAGTATTGATTTCACACATCACAATTCATTTGTCGGTATTCCGGTTGCATCAACACGAGGGCCGAGGAATGAACAGTGATGGCAAGAAGTATCACTGTACCAAGAGTTCATGGGATGGTGTGCAATTCCTATAATAATCTCGATATAAAATATGTAATACTCCAAGGTAGAGCAGAACCAAAAGCTGGATTGGCATTTGATCTGCGGAATACAACTACTTTGACCCAATCCTAGATATGGATGAGGTACTGGAGTTTGTTTCTCCTAGTCATTCTGCAATAGAATGGCTTGACGGATCACAAGAGTAATAGGCATCGATAAACGAATGCATGCATACTCTTGATATCAATTGATAGACGAGGGTCAGAATGCAACTAAAGAGAACAACTCAAAGGAACATATAACTTGCTGAGTTGTGGATGCATAGATTAGTATGTCAAACCAAGTTCAACATATTTCTTCCGGATAACCCATGCAGAAAGGTAGAACTGGCAGAGTCACGATTTATGAATGGAGAACTCCTCAAGAGTACTCTAATTGTGATTTTTTTGATCCAATAAACATCTGCCATAAGCGGTTCATAGTATTTGGAAGAAGGAAATACCACGGATCTCGAGGACTATCGTAAAGGTTATTAATAGCCTAAGGAACTAGCAAACACTATCAACATGAAGTAAGTGGAGTGAACCTCGGGTTCAAAGCCCAAGGAGTAGAATACCTACTACTAAGTGGCATCACGGGATGCTTTCGAGAATAAAAGCCAGAATCATCACACTGGGACACAAAACATGGCTAGACTACTAGATGATCCCCTGAGACACCTAGGGTCATAGTAATAACTCTAACATAAAGGTTGAGGCGGTAGAGTACCTCAACTCAACAATTTGTGTGATTAATCTGACCAAAGGCACATCGGAAATAGGAGGAAGGGATTTGCAAATGCATCAGACTGTTTGGAAACCTGGGATGACTCGGACAGCATAACGGCTGTAAATGCTCAGAAAAGATTTGAGACATTCACAAAAAGGGTGGCATAACCACTCAGAAGCACAATATCAAGGTTTCGAGATCAACAGTTAACATACGGAAGTAGTAGGAGCTGAACTGAGGCTTGAATCAACAATCTTATAAGTCTACGGATTAGTAACACGTGATCCTGATAGAAAGAAGAGATATCCTAGTTCTTAATCCCCGTAGAAGATAAGATGATGACTCAGATCAGAAGGGCATAAGGTATAAGGAGTAAAAAGAGCCTTACGTTCCATCCCACAATCAATTCCCTTATATAACTAAAGAATTTCTAAACTCAACTTCGACCAGTTTGGCTTGGTAATCCTACAGGCAGTCAAGCTCTGATACCAACGCTGTCAGGACCCCGACTTGATGCCACATAGGTCTAGCATGTAACACCTCATATCACTTTGCGGCCTCACGCACGGTATTCCCACGGGTGTCGCCTTACCTTTGCCCGGGACCGTTTGCGCCTTTTGGCTCACGTATATGATAGTGTCGCTAGCATCCATATGATAAAGAGCCCGGGCTGACATGACTAGTCGTAAACCCAAAGTGGCACAGACTTACAGGGACAGGCATCCATGACCCAGCTTCGAACGTGTCGGTCATCAGCAAGTGGGTCCGGGCTGTAGCACTGGGCTAGCAGGACTCCGGTAAACCGGGCTGTAGCGGGCTAGCAGGACTCCGGTACTCAAAGCGTGACATTTCCCCGAAGGGACAGACACAGGAACGAAGAAGGACACATGCCGGCCAGCCTAAGTGTTCCGGAGCAGTAGCAAGCTACCATGGCTCAGTGAAACACTAGGAGACATTTCCCTGTAAGAGAGGCTACTAAAGATAAACAACTAGATGGTCAGATCCCACACATATCAAGCATTTCAATAACATACACACAATATGCTCGATATGTGCAATACAACATGGCATCACAAAATGACTCTACGACTCAAGTAGTTTACTCAATAGGCTCCGAGGAGCGAGATATTACAAACATGGGTCTCATGACCCAACACTCAGAGCATACAAGTCAAAGCACAAGCGGAAGCTATCATGTCTGAGTACAGACAACTATAAATGAAAAAGGCTGAGAAGCCTGACTATCTATCAGATCCTGCCGAGGGCACAAGATCGTAGCTGAGGTATCAAGCTAAACGTCGAAGACCACGCGGAAATACTAGTGAGACTGAAGTCTCTCTGCAAAACATAAAATAGGCAAACGTGAGTACAAATGTACCCAGCAAGACTTACATCAGATCTATCTACATATGCATCATTATCAACAAAGGGGTGGTGGGGTTTAACTGCAGCAAGCCAGCTTTGACTCGGTGGCTATCCTGAACTACGACTGCGAGTAACTTTTTGAGGTGGCGCACACGAGTCCACATATTCACCATATCAATACACCACTATGGATCCGCTCCCGTCTCCCTACGAGAACACCATCCATAGCACTCACGCTTATCTTGCGCATTTTAAAGTATCCACTTTCACTTGTCTATGAACTGATATAAGTAATCCAGAAGTCCTTTTTCCGCGGACACGGCTATTCGAATAGATGATGTTAACCCTGCAGGGGTGTACTTCTTCATACATGTTTCCACCACTTAGCGTCTGCACACGACATGTGCTCGGCAGACTTCAAGCGAAAGCCAACGTGGGTGTAGACCACGACCTACCTAAACACTCAAGTCTCTAGTCCAGGTTTATCGCCTATTCGGGTTCCATCCATGAGGAGATCCGGCCGGAGTTTCGCTCACAGCCCCAAACGATGTGAACAGGGTTCCGTGACACCAAACGGGCGCCCGGTTTACCCGGCCACGTGCCTACCGCATCACAGCCCACCCCTACGGTCAGCGCTGTCCACGACCTCCAGCATACTACAAACACCAGAAACTACTTGCAACTCCTGGACAGAGGACGAGGGTGAATGAGAAGTCGAGCGGGGTCATATTTCAGGGCCCAATGTATGGTAGTAACTGAATCATGGATCACAAACACAGAACTCAGTTCCTGAGGACGGCTACAATGAGACAACCCACCATGTACTCCTACATGGCCTCTCACCGCTACCTTTACCAAATCGTGTTCACACACTTAGCTCACACACAGTAGGACATGTTCACACGCCTCTGATTCATCCCCGATGAATCAGACCTGACTCAACTCTAAGCAGTAGCAGGCATGACAAACAAGCATGAATGAGTAGGCACAACAGGGCTCAAACAACTCCTACTCATGCTAGTGGGTTTCATCTATTTACTGTGGCAATGACAGGTCATGCAAAGGATAAAGGGGTTCAGCTACCGCAGCAAGTAACAGATAAATCGGTGTTGTCCTAATGCATTAAAAGAGAGCAGGGGCGAGAGAGTAGGATTGTATCAGAATGAACAAGGGGGTTTTGCTTGCCTGGCACTTCTGAAGATAACATTGAGTCTTCATCAGTGTCAACGATCACAACGTCGGACATCGTCTACCGGGATGGAACAGATACCGGCAACAAGAAGAATTACAATCAATGCAATGCACAATATGATGCATGATCATGACATGGCAAAATGAATGTGTTTTGGGCTAATGCAACTAGCAATGGATTAAATGAAGTTGGTTTGAATACAAGATTCAAATTCAAACTCCATATGTGATTATTCAAATGCCATTCACTTCATTTGCCCTAAACAGTAGTGATAAGTTGTTCTAACATGCATGAAAATGGTACAGATGGATTCCTTGAATTTTTCTGATAATTTTTCATATATAATTTATTTAATTTGGAGTTACGGTTAATTTTCTATGATTTATTGAAGTTTTAGCTATTTTCTGGAATTTCAGAATTAAATTAAATCCGGAAAATGAGTTATGACATCAGCACTGCGTCATGCTTGCGTCAGCAAGTCAACAGGGCTGCCCCGGGTCAAATTTGACCAGTGGGGTCCACTGGTCAGTGACACAGGAGCTAATCCCGGTCAAACCTAGCGCTGACTGGGGTTTGACCAGGGGTGGGGCCCGCTGTCAGTGGCCTAGGGGGTTGATTAGCGGGGTAGTTAGGCCCTAATGACCGGCCACATCAGCTCCTGCCGGAGTTTCGCCGGCGGCGACCATTCCGCACGGCGGGGGAACGCCGGACTTGCGCTAGGGGCATCGGATCGACGCGCCAGGGGCACCAGGAGGTAGCCCGCGCCCGTGCGCATCTAGGGGAACCAACGGGAGGTGCGGGGGTGGCCGGAGCTCGCCGGAGTGGGGGCCGCAGCGGCTGCCGGAGCTCGGGTTTGGGCGGAGCGAGGTTACGGGGCGCTAGGGGGCTGGCTGAGGGGCTATGCGGACTCCTGGGGCAGCTAGGAGCACGCTAGGCTCGTCGGACTGGCCGCAGCAGCACGTCAGTGCCATGCCCGGCGTCCATGGTGGACGGCGGCGCTCGGGAATGTGGCCGGGGTGCTACGGCACGGGAACGAACAAAATGGAGGAGGGGAAACGGAGTGGAGCTCACAGGGATCGTGCAGGGAGGGTCAGCGAGCTCGGGGGCGCGCCGGAGTGGGAAGGGGGTGGCCGTGGTCATGGCTACGGCGAGCGGCGCTCCCAGGTGCGTTCGGTGACGAGAGGGAGGAAGAACAGAGGAGGAGGAGGGGTCCAGAGAGAGAGAGACGATCAGGGGGGTCGGGGCCGTCTTCGTG
>NC_057798.1:284676334-284684633 GCF_018294505.1 Triticum aestivum
GGGGTCCAGAGAGAGAGAGACGATCGAGGGGGGTCGGGGCCGTCTTCGTGGCGTCGCGAGGGGGTCGGGGGGGCTGCCACGGCGAAGCAGGAGGTGGAGGCCTCCGCGTGCGCGCGTGCGTGCGGTGTCCGTCCTCCTGGCAGAGGAGGAAGAAGACAAGGGGGGAGGAGGAGGTGGGCTGGGCCGGCTCTAGTGGACTGGGCTGCTGGTGGGCTACCAGGTAAGGCCAGGTAAGTTCTACTCCTTTTATTTTTTTTCTGTTCTGTTTTCTATTTGTTCTGTTTTGTTTTAGTTTAGTAAAATACTAAACCATTTTAATAAATTCTGTAGTTTATTATGTGGCTTACTAAAATATATACAAAGCCACTCACAAACTTCCAGAATTATTTGGAGTCATATTTAATATATATTAAATATAAATCCAGAGCAAATAGTTATTGGATTAATTCAAATGGCCAAAATAAATATCTCTGTGACTCCAAAAATATTGGTTTAAATTTTACCTCTCACCAATATTTCCATGGAATAACAGGAACATTTTCTTGGACTCATTTGATGAAATTTAAATGTTGGTTATTTTTCTAGAGGTCTTCTGAGGCTTTGAAAATTCCTCAATTCAAATTTCATTTGAATTTAAACATGATGCAGCAAGAGGTCTAGCCTAGTGCATTACCAGAAGCTAGGGATGTGACACTCTCTCCCTCCCGTGCACCCCTTGGACCAACCCACTCCCCTCCTCGTGCCCTCCATAGCACTCCATGGTCGGAGAGTCACAAACGGCCCTGGGCTTGCGCCACCTGATGATGTTATGTACCTAGGGTAGGGTCATGGACCTATCTAAGCTACCCTACCCAAGGACATCTCTAGAAGAAACTACCTGTCAGTCGACCTAGAGGTGATCCACTCGACGGACTCGAGGACACTCGACGATGAAGATAACCACTCGACCATGGAGCTAACCACTCGACGGCCAGGAGATCTAAAGTCACTCTGCATGCAACGGTCTGTCATTAAGTAGCTTTTATGGTCTTCATAACACTTTATGTGGGCGTTACCAGTAACCCCCTGTCTTAATGTACTTTAAACCCTGCATAACTGAGGGCCGGAGGGGTCTGGCAAACTCTATATAAGCCACCCCCATCCTCAGTGTAAAGGGTTTGCACCCCTGTAATTCATACTCATATAATCCAGTCGACCGCCTCCGGGCTCCGAGATGTAGGGTTGTTACTTCCTCCGAGAAGGGCCTGAACTCGTAAATCTCTTGTGTATACAACTACTCCATAGCTAGGATCTTGCCTCTCCATACCTACCCCCCTTTCTACTGTCAGACTTAGAACCACGACAGTTGGCGCCCACTGTGGGGCAGGTCTCTTAGCGACTTATTGGAGAAGTTGCAATTTTTTCGGTCTTTTTCATCATGGTTTCAGGCGGAGTTTTGGTCGAGGGCCGCGAGATCCCTCTCGGTGCGCTCACGTTCATCGCCGACAACTCTGCTTGGCTTCAGGAGGTTCCACTCGACATCGACGCGCTCCCGGTCCGTGGAGCGACACTTTCGCGTGTGTGTCTGTGGCATCCTCCTGCGGCAACCCTCGACTCAGTATTGGTCGGTCGTTGTGTCATCCTCCCTCCTTGCTTCCCACCGGCGCAAGCGCTCCGGTCGGTCGAGGCTTCAGCGGTGGGTGAGGCACGCGGTGGCTCGCCAGTCGACCACCCCCCAAGTTGCGGCAATCGAGCCCGACGAATCTCTCTACGGCTTGTTCGACCTGTCGACTGGCTCCGTAGAGACTACATCCAAGTGCGACAACAGTGATCCTGCGGTGGAGGTTCTGTTGGTCAATGGACCGTGTAGTCCTCCCGGCTTCCCCCATGCTGACGGAGGCGACGGTGGAGGCGACCCAGCGCAGGTCCACGAGGAGTATCAACCCGAGCCACTCACTTCGCTGCAAAGAGAAGATCTTCGCCGCCGAAACATGGATGCGCTGCATACTCCTATCATTGGAGAAACCCCCGAGGCTCGTGCCGTGGAGGACGCGCGTTTGGCCAACCTGGCTGAGCGCACTCGACTGGAGAACCTCTAGCGAGCACTCGACGAGCGTGCACGGCAACAGGTCCCGGACTCCAGTCGGCGCCAGCTCTTTCCACCACCTACTCAGGTATATCGAACTCCGATCCAGAATTTAGCAGCTGCAGCCCGTATAGCAGAGTCAATTCAGCATTCCCAGTCAGAGGCTGGAAGAGCCTTGATGCAGATCAGGGATTTGCTCCGGGCGGCAGGAGATCAAAATTCAGCCGTATCATAGTCATGGAACAGGATTCACAGCAGATCTGTCGCTGTGAATTCAGTCCAGTCGGCCCATACCCCTAGATCGCCCCCGCGGTGTGAGGGACATGGAGGTCGACGTGATCAGTACGGTGACCGATTCGACCGTGATGATCGGCGTCGAGTGCCCACTCCTCCCCCAAGGGGTGGATCGTACGCCCCTCGACAGCAAGATGACAAACGCCAGCACAGTGTTGGACAAAGGGTTCCAGTCGACCCCAGAGAACCAGGCTTTGATGCGAGATCCATTATTGTTCAGGGTTTAGTCGACCGGAACAGAGCTCACCGAGAAGGTCATGATGGAGATGTGCCCACCAGCAGCAGAGTTCATGTTTCAGGACCAGAGTGTTTTAGCAGAGCCATCAGGGCCGCGGTGATCCCTCCCAACTTCAGGTTGGCGACTGGAGTTAGTAAGTTCACTGGTGAGTCCAAGCCCGATACTTGGCTTGAGGACTACCGAGTGGCTGTTCAAATTGGCGACGGCAATGATGAGGTGGCCATGAAACATCTACCTCTTATGTTGGAGCGCTCAGCCAGAGCATGGCTGAATCAGTTGGCACCAAGCAGCATTTACACTTGGCAAGATCTTGCCCGAGTGTTTTCAGGACATTTGAAGGAACTTGCAAGCGACCAACAGGTTTGACAGAGCTGCAGGTTTGCGTGCAAAAGTCGAGTGAGACCCTGAGGGATTACATCCAGAGGTGGATCACATTGCATCACACAGTGGAGAATGTATCTGATCATCAAGCAGTCTGTGCCTTCAAGGAAGGCGTTAAGAACAGGGAGTTAAGTTTGAAGTTCGGTCGGACCGGAGACATGACTCTGAGTCGAATGATGGAGATTGCCACCAAATGCCAATGGTGAAGAAGAGGATCGACTCCGAAGTGGCAAGTACAAGCCGACTGCTCATGAAACTGGAGGAGGGAACTCCAGTCGAAAGCAGAAGCGGAAAGCCGAGCCAGCTGCTCCTGGAGAAGCCTTGGCCGTGACTCAGGGCAAGTTTAAAGGGAAGCCCAAAGGATCTTGGAACCCCAAGAAGGTAAAGGAGAAGGAAGGAAACGACATGATGGATTTGCCATGCCACATCCACACGAAGAAAGACGAGGAGGGGAACTTCATTTACCCGAAACATACCACTCGCCAGTGCCGACTCTTAATCCAGCAGTTTCAAGGGAAACAATCCAAGGATAAGGAAAAGGAGTCGGAGAAGGTTGAGGACAAAGAGGACAGTGATGGAGGATACCCCCATGTCAATTCCACCCTGATGATTTTTGCTGATGTTGAGAGCAAAAGTCGATTAAAAGTTATCAACCGTGAGGTGAATATGGTTGCTCTGGCGACTCCCAATTATCTGAAATGGTCCCAGACTGCCATCATGTTCGACCAGTTTGATCATCCGACACACATAGCCACCCCTGGGAGGCAAGCTTTGGTGGTTGACCCACTCGTCGAAGGCACTCGACTGACTAAGGTTCTGATGGATGGTGGCAGCGGCCTGAATATATTGTATGCGGAGACGCTGAAGGGAATGGGCATTCCGATGTCCAGACTCAGTTTCAGCAACATGAGTTTCCATGGAGTCATTCCTGGGAAGAAGGCTGAGTCATTCGGCCAAATTGCTCTTGATGTGGTTTTCGGCGATTCGAAGCATTTCCGCAAGGAAAAGGTGACATTTGAGGTTGTGGATTTCCAGAGTGCCTATCATGCTATTTTGGGCAGGCCAGCTTACGCACGTTTTATGGCTCGACCATGTTATGTGTACCTCAAATTGAAGATGCCCGGCCCCAAAGGTGTGATCACTATTACTGGTAATCGCAAGAAGGCGGAAGAGTGCTTTCAGAAAGGCTCAAAGATTGTCGATGCTCAGATGGTAGCAGAAGAGTGGCACGAACACCAGAAAAATGCAGACACGAGTGATTTGTTGCGAGCTAAGAAGCCTGCTACAGAGTCGGTGTTTCAATCGTCCGGTGAGACAAAGCCAGTTCACATCCACCTGACCGACCCCAGCGCTGCTCCGACTCATATCTCCACAACACTCGACTCTAAATAGGAAGAAGCGCTCATCCAGTTCCTCTGAGAGAACTGGGACATCTTCGCATGGAAGCCTGCTGACATGCCGGGTGTTCCCAGGGGGCTGGCTGAGCATCGTCTACGAGTCGACTCAAAGGTGAAACCTGTCAAAGAACATCTTCGACGGTCTGCCGTCCAGAAGAGAAAGGCCATTGGCGAGGAGGTGGCTCGGCTCCTGGCAGCAGAGTTTATCCGAGAAATTTACCACTCTGAGTGGCTCGCCAATGTTGTCATGGTCCCCGAGAAGGACAAGTCACTTTCCATGTGCATTGATTTCAAACATATCAATCGGGCCTGCCCGAAAGATCATTTCACTCTCCCCCGCATCGACCAAATAGTCGACTCAACTAGGGGATGTGAGCGCCTGTCTTTTTTAGACGCTTATTCGGGTTACCATCAGATCCGTCTGTATGGACCCGACGAAATCAAAACAGCTTTCATCACTCCATTCGGGTGCTTCTGCTATGTCACCATGCCATTCGGCCTCAAGAATGCCAGAGCCACGTTCATGAGGATGATTCAGAAGTGTTTACTCACTCAAATCAGTCGGAACATGGAAGCATACATGGTTGATATTGTGGTCAAATCACAGAACGGTTCCGACCTGTTGACTGACCTTGCTGAAACATTTGCCAATCTCAGGAGGTATGATATCAAGCTTAATCCATCAAAGTGCACATTCGGAGTTCTTGGCGGAAAGTTACTCGGTTTTCTCGTTTCCAAATGAGGAATCGACGCCAACCCAGAAAAAGTTGGAACTATACTCCGAATGAAACGCCCCGTGTGTGTGCACGATGTCCGGAAACTTACTGGATGCTTGGCCGCGTTAAGTCGATTCATCTCTCGCCTCGGTGAAAAGGCATTGCCTCTTTACCGACTGATGAAGAAGTCAGACAAGTTTGAGTGGACTCCAGAAGCTAATGCAGCGTTTGCAGAGCTAAAAGGTCTGCTCTCCACCCAGCCGGTGCTTTCTGCTCCAATCAGCAAAGAGCCTTTGTTGATTTATTGCAGCCACAGGACAAGTCGTCAGCACAGTACTTAGGTCGAGCGGGAAGAAGAAGGGAAAGCCTTCAAAGTTCAGCGCCCAGTATATTATCTTTCCGAAGTGTTGACCCCATCAAAGCAAAGATACCCTCATTATCAGAAGCTTGTATATGGGATTTACATGACCACGAAGAAGGTTGCTCATTATTTCTCTGATCATTCCATTACGGTCATCAGCGATGCCCCATTGTCAGAGATTCTGCACAATAGAGATGCAACTGGTCGAGTGGCAAAATGGGCGATTGAACTCCTTCCCCTTGATATCAAGTTTGAGGCAAAGAAAGCCATTAAATCCCAAGCAGTAGCATATTTCATCGCCGAGTGCGTTGAACAGCAACTACCGACTCAAGTTCAGCCAGAGCATTGGACCATGTTCTTTGATGGTTCTAAGATGTTGAATAGTTCCGGTGCTGGGGTAGTTTTGGTTTCCCCCGAGGAGATAAGCTCAGATATGTGCTCCAGATCCACTTTGATTCCTCCAACAATGAAGCAGAATATGAAGCACTTTTGTATGGGTTGTGCATGGCCATTTCACTCGGCGTCCGTCGCCTTATGGTTTATGGCGATTCAGATTTGGTGGTCAATCAGGTGATGAAGGAGTGGGACGTCAGAAGCCCAGCCATGACTAGTTACTGCAATGTAGTAAGAAAGCTGGAAAAGAAATTCGAGGGGTTAGAGCTTCATCATATACCCCGACTGAAGAATCAAGGAGCCGATGATTTGGCAAAGATAGGTTCCAAGAGAGAAGCCATTCCCAGTGGTGTGTTTTTGGAACATATCCATGCGCCGTCAGTTAAAGAGGACCCTTTCACCGAAGAAGCCCCGCAACCAAAAAGTACCATGGATCCGACTAAAGTCGAGGTCCCAGCCGTGGTCGACCCGATGATGGAAGTTTTGGTTATCACTCCCGACTGGACAGTGCCTTACATCGCATATATCCTAAGGAAAGAGCTCCTAGAGAATGAAGAAGATGCTCGACAGATCGTCCGTCGATCCAAGGCCTTTACTGTCATGAAGGGACAGTTGTACAGAGAAAGCGCGACTGGAGCCAGTCAGAAATGCATAACGCCGGAAGAGGGTCGAATAATTCTCAACGACATCCACTCGGGGACTTGTGGCCATCATGCGTCCTCTCGGACTATTGTGGCTAAAGCATACCGAGCGGGATTTTACTGGCCAAGAGCAAATGAAATGGCAAAGGAGATAGTCGACAAGTGTGAAGGATGTCAATTTTACTCCAATATGTCACACAAGCCCGCCTCGGCCTTGAAGACCATTCCACTCGTCTAGCCTTTCGCTGTATGGGGATTGGATATGGTTGGACCATTGAGAATAGGAAGAAGCAGCTTCACCCATGTGCTAGTAGCAGTCGACAAGTTCACTAAGTGGATTGAAGCTAAACCCATCAAGAATCTTGATGCCGGCACTACTGTCAGCTTCATCAGGGAGTTGATATTCAGATATGGAGTTCCACACAGCATCATCACTGATAATGGGTCAAACTTCGATTCCGAGGAATTCAGTGCCTTTTGCACATCTCAGGGCACATGAGTCGACTATGCTTCAGTCGCTCACCCCTAGTCGAATGGACAGGCAGAACGAGCAAATGGTTTAATTCACAAAGGGATGAAACCCCGACTAATGCGCGATCTCAAGCAGGCGGCTGGTGCATGGGTCAACGAACTTCCGTCAGTACTTTGGGGATTAAGCACCACACCTAATCGGTCAACTGGGAGAACTCCTTTCTTCTTGGTCTACGGAGTTGAAGCAGTCTTCTCGAGTGACCTGCTTCACAACGCACCCCGAGTTGAACTCTACACTGAAGATGAAGTAGAGAAAGCCCAACAAGACGCAGTCGACCTCCTAGAAGAAGAAAGAGAGACGGTAATGATCCGATCAACCATTTATCAGCCGGACTTACATCGCTTCCATGCCGGAAACGTCAAGAGTCGAGCCTTCCAAGAAGGAGATTTGGTTCTCCGAGTGGATCAGCAGAAGCCACACAAGCTTGCTCCTACTTGGGAAGATCCCTTCGTCGTTACCAAAGTTCTCCACAATGGAGCGTACCGCCTTTACAATGTTGGTCACCAGATTGACGAACCCCGATCTTGGAACACGGAGCTGCTCCGCTCCTTTTATACTTAAGTGTTGACTCGGATGGAATGTAATAAAAGTACTTCTGTAGTTTATTTATCAAAGACAAGAGTGTTATAATTTTCCCAGTGATTGTTTTTACTTTTGTTTACATAAGAAGTCCCCCAGTGGGTGGCTTAGCTGCGAATCTGTTTCGCCTAAGTTTGTAAAAAAATCCTTGCAGAGTGGTGAGCCAGTCTCCCACTCGGGGGCTTAGCCGCGAATCTGTTTCGCCTAAGTACTTTCAAATCCTACCGAGTGGTGAACCAGCCTCCCACTCGGAGGCTTAGCTGCAGTCCAAGTACTCGCCTATGTTTAAAAATCCTACCGAGTGGTGAGCCAGCCTCCCACTTGGAGGCTTTGCTGGAGTCCAAGTACTCGCCTAAGTATCTGAAAATCCTACCGAGTGGAGAGCAAACCTCCCACTCGGGGGCTTAGCTGCAGCCTAGTGCTCGCCTAAGTATTTAATACAATGTGCGCTCCGCAAGGAAGATGGGGTGAAGGTCGACTGCTACCTTCTCCTTCCAAGCTTCGCCACAAATACAATGTGCGTCCCACAAGGAGGGCGAGGTGCAGGTCGACTGTTACCTTCTCCTTCGGAGGTGTGCCACAAAAAATCCTACTGAGTGGAGAGCGAACCTCCCACTCGGGGGCTTGGCTGCAGCCCAGCGCTCGCCTAAGTTTTTGAAAATCCTATCGAGTGGAGAGCGAACCTCCCACTCGGGGGCTTAG
>NC_057798.1:284684939-284696018 GCF_018294505.1 Triticum aestivum
AGCTGCAGCCCAGTGCTCGCCTAAGTTTCTGAAAATCCTACCAAGTGGAGAGCGAACCTCCCACTCGGGGGCTTAGCTGCAGCCCAGTGCTCGCCTAAGTTTCTGAAAATCCTACCAAGTGGAGAGCAAACCTCCCACTCGGGGGGCTTAGCTATAGCCCAGTGCTCGCCTAAGTTTGAAATCCATTTCGACTCACAAGGACGATGAGGTGCAGGTCGACTGTTGCCTTCTCCTTCTGAGCTTCGCCACAAATACAATGTGCGCTATGTCCCGACCCGCAAGGTGTAGGTCGACTGTAACCTTCTCCTCCAGGCTTCAGCACAAATACAATGTGCGCTTCATCCTGGACCGCAAGGACGCAAGTCGTCTGAAATCTGTGTTCCAACCTACAAGAGCACGTCCCAAGCACAAAAATATACTCCGAGCGAAGAACAATGTTCGTTCGAAGACAAATGCAAAGCATATTCAACGGTAAAGCCAAGTTCAGATAGCATCCTACGGATCTAGAAGTGCACAGGCGTCAAGCCTGTTAAAGTTTATCGGTTACAAAACCACTCGGCATTCCGAGGCAAATTTAAGGCATAGTAGTTTTTTACTCCTCCGGTGGAGGACTGGAAGGCGCGACGAACTCGTCCAGGTCAATTCCATCAGCAATCCGAGTGGCAGCAGCAATGAATGTCTCCATGAAGGATCGGAAGTCATGATTCTTAATATTGGCCACCTTGAGGGACGCTAGCTTTTCCTCTCGAGCGTCTTTGTAGTGAACACGGACTGAAGACAGAGTTACGTCAGCACGGCACCTGGGAGAAGACTCCTTCCACTCTTGCACTCGGCCTGGGACTTCATTCAGTCGAGTCATCAAAGACTCGAGGTCGTTCTGAAGCGTCCCCCTGGCCAGAGTGTTGTGTCGATTCGCGATGTTGCTGCCTTCAGCCTGACCAGATAGTCCACCACACCAGCGACGCGAGACTCCAGCCGAAGCACATTCATGGCAGCTTCATCCTTCACTGGAGAGTTGATGTGGTCCAAGCCTATCTCCACTCGGCTGGTCTCTTCCTCAAAGTTTTGGCAGAATTCTGAAAACACAAGTCAAACATAAACCAACAGTTCCACGACGAATCAACGGTGACAAGTCAGTCGAGTGAAGAAGGTCACCTTCAAGCATGAGGAACAGCTTCTTGGCGAGCCCTCCCAGATAAGCTTCCAGATCATTCTTCTTCCCCACCAGTTCACTCGCCTTGTCACTCAGAGCGATCTTGTGTTTCTTCAGACAGCTGACTTCCTTGTTGGCCGCGTCGAGAGCGGCTTTCAGGTTGACGCTCTCTTCTTCGAGTTTGCGGACTGAAGCCAGCTTCTCTTCCGCAAGCTTCGTTTTATCCAATGCAGCGTTCTGCGCCTCAGCAAGTTCCTGGTCCTTCTTCTTCAGAGCCTCCTTCGTTCTTTCTGCAAAATGACAAGGAAGTCAGAATCAATAATGTACGAAAGGAAGGAAATAGTCGTCAAGTTCTCACCAATCGTACCTTTTGCCTCGTCCTTCGCCTTCTGAAAGTTCTCCTGAACAATTTTCAAGTCAAGGTCGAGCTGGATATGTTTCTTTTCCAACTCAGTGTAACGGGCCACGAGCTCGCAGGATTTCTACAAAGAGTCAGTCGATAGACATTAAAGAGAGGTTACTTCCGAGTAACTAAGAGAAAAACAGTAACGTTTCTAAGACTACAGTCAAATCAAAAGATTCAACAGTTGTCTCGGGGACTACACCCAGTGGGTGCACTCAGCGTGCCCCCACTAGTTCTACCCACTCGATCCGATCAGTCGCCCTAAAAAAGAGGAAAGAGAGAGTTCTTCAGACTACAGTCGACTGCCAGCAGTCCACCATAGTCTCGGGGACTACACCTAGTGGGTGCACTCAGCGTGCCCCCATAGGTCCTAATGTTCCACTCGACATAGTTCGACCAGACCGAGTAAAGAAATTTCAACTACAAAGACTACAGTCGACTGCCAGCAGTCCACCATAGTCTCGGGAACTACACCCAGTAGGTGCACTCAGCGTGCCCCCACCAGTCTACAAACCCAATCGACACACCCAGTGGGTGTACAGACACAAAGATTTTTGGAAAGGAAATCTTCAGATAACATATCCTAATAGAACAAGCAGTTGCCAACTAACCTGGACATTGCTCTGAAGGGCTGAGCTTGCATTGTAAGCCGCTTGACTGGCTTCCCGGGTCGCCTTCACCTGCTCCATCATAATCCCCGCCTGGCGTATAGCCTCCTTAGCTTCGCCCACCTGGTCCTCTGGGACGTGGTGCGTGGAGAAAAGGGATGGCGGTTCAGCAGTCGACGATGAAGGCCGGGCACTGGTCAGTGGCACAGCGAAGGTCACAGAATGCCGAGCGATGTCACCACCTTCTTGAACTAGTACCTCAGGTGCTGACGCAGTCCGAGTGGTCTTGCCAGCCGCAGCCTGTCTATTCTTCCTCGCCCTTAGGGCACCTCATCATCATCATCAGGGAGATCAATGACGTCGCGAGGAGCTGCAAGATAAATCCAGAATTGGAAACGAAGATACAATCGACCAAAAACAAAAACTACAAAGAGAACGTACTGGGGTTGGAGGTGACAGTGTCTTCCATTTCTTGGTCACCGTCCTTGGCGGAGGTCTCGGAGGTAGCAGCACTGCAAATTTCAGAAACCAAACGGTTAATCGATGAGCCGACCGAAAGTTCGTTTGAGCTGAAGAAGGAAACACAAATACCATTGTTACCCGGAGATGGTGGGAATGGCCATTTTCATTTTGGGGAAGACCTTCGGCGGCTTTGATGATTCCGCTCGCAGATGCTTCGGGGCTTTTTCAGTCGGCACAGGTGAGGCCGCCCTAGGGTGCTTTGTCGACGGCACAACGGGTGCAGCCACTTTGCCGTGCTCCCTCGCGGGGTTGTGGGTGAGCTTGGATCGCCTTTACGTACGAGAAGGATCGACCTCCATTTCCTCCTCCTCCTCACTGGAGTCGTCTTCAACCTCTTCCCCCCTTGCCGTCAGATTGCCACTCCTCTTCCTCACTTTCACCTCCACTCGCCTCTCCCTCCTCGGCTTGTTCCTGCGCCCCGTTGGGCATCGAGTACATTTTAGTCGTGTCCTAGAAGACAGCAAACAAGACAAAAGTCAGTCGGTTGATTTCAAACAGACAGAATGGAAAAAACCAGAATCGTAGCCGGAAATGTCAAATTGGACCTTGTTAACTTCATATGATTGGTCGAGTGGAACGACCCTCCTGGCTCCCCGGGGGTTGTCCTTGTTCCCCATAATGCTTCCCATCCACCGCTCCAGTGTGGCGTCATCGATATCCTCCGGGTGGATCCGAGTGGTGTCCTCAGTCCCAGAGTACATCCACATAGGATGGTCTCGAAATTGGAGCGGCTGGATGCACCGCCAGAGGAAGACCTCCAGGAGGTCCATACCAGTCACCCCATCGCGGAAGAGCTGCACGACACGCTCGACCAGCACCTTCACCTACGCCTTCTCCTCCGGGACCACCATCAAAGAGGAGGGCTTCTTCGCTCGTTCCATGGAAAAGGGAGGGAGCCCGGTCGACTGCCCTGGCGTTGGCTGGTCCTTGCAGTAAAACCAAGTCGACTACCACCCACGGACGGAGTCGGGCAAAACCATGGTCGGATTTGCCTTCTTCACCGTCTGGGAGCGACAGGTGAAGATGTGCTTAAAGAGACTCCAGTGAGGCCGGCAGCCCAAGAAGCACTCGCACAAAGACACATAAGCGGCGAGGTACACTATGGTGTTGGGTGTGAAGTGATGGAGTTGTGCCCCAAAGAAATTCAAAAAACCCCGGAAGAAAGGATGGGGCGGCAAAGAAAACCCACGGTCGACGTGGGTGGCCAGAAGAACGCACTCACCCTCCTGAGGCTGCGGCTGTGACCCCCTCCCCGGGAGCCACACCGATCCATGGGGGATCAGCCCTCCGTCAGCCAGGTCGTCGAGATCCGCCTGGATAATTGTCGAGCGGATCCAGTCGCCCTGGATCCAGCCCGGCGGCAGGCCGGTCCTCGATGAAGAGCCAGTCCAACTGGTTCCCCCCCCTTCGCCTTTGTCGTTGCTTTCTTCGCCCGCTACAGGGCCGCCGTCCTGTCCTTCACCATCGTCGCCAGCGAAACACGCACAGAGCAGCGGCATGGAGGCAGAGGCAAAGGCGGCGGAGAAATCAGGAGAAGAGGGAGGAATGAGGGTGCACTGTTGAAAAACCCTCGTCCGGCGCTTTATATAAGGCTGCACCCGAGTGGCTGACACGTAGGCCCGGACGACGCTGTCAAATCCTGCAACAGTCGCGTGCGCGATACGTTGCAAAAAAGGTGGCACAGAGATCGAGGCGTCCCTGCCTTATCCCGTCTGATTGTTGCGGCTACGCCCTGTCCCGCGCACTTCACAAAATTTGAATCCCGCAAAACCCGCGGCGTGCAGAACAGCTCGTCAGGCAGAAGATCTCCTCCACTCCGTCACTCGGAGCTCTCCAGGTGAAAACTTCACTTGACAGATATAAAGAATGGATCAAGGTGACTGAGAAAGAAGTTGATGCCGTCACCTAAAAGTTCATTGATCCAAGACAAGCCATACTCATAGCACGAAAAATGGGTCGGAAGAATTCTCAACTCCTTCCCCACTCAAACCTCGATCCATTCGGGGACTAATGATGATGTTATGTACCTAGGGTAGGGTCATGGACCTGTCTAAGCTACCCTACCCAAGGACATCTCTAGAAGAAACTACCTGTCAGTCGACCTAGAGGTGATCCACTCGACGGACTCGAGGACACTCGATGATGAAGATAACCACTCGACCATGGAGCTAACCACTCGACGGCCAGGAGATCTAAAATCACTCTGCACGCAACGGTCTGTCATTAAGTAGCTTTTATGGTCTTCATAGCACTTTATGTGGGCGTTACCAGTAACCCCCTGTCTTAATGTACTTTAACCCCTGCATAACTGAGGGCCGGAGGGGTCTGGCGAACTCTATATAAGCCACCCCCTCCTTAGTGTAAAGGGTTCGCACCCCTGTAATTCATACTCATATAATCCAGTCGACCGCCTCCGGGCTCCGAGACGTAGGGATGTTACTTCCTTCGAGGAGGGCCTGAACTCGTAAATCTCTCGTGTATACAACTACTCCATAGCTAGGATCTTGCTTCTCCATACCTACCCCCCTTTCTACTGTCAGACTTAGGACCACGACACCACCCGAGCCCCTTGCTCCTCGCCTCGTCATTCCAAAGCATCAACATCATCTTGGAGCTTTCCCATGCTCCATTATCTCCTCCCTGTGGCCATTCCGTCGATCCCTAACTCCACTGCCAACCTCGCCCGCCACGGCCAATGTCTCGCTCGCATCTGACCACGCTGGTGTGTTGGGCACCGACGGATGCGCCACTCTCTCCTGAGCATGCTGATGTGCTGGGCACCGACGGAGGTGGCCGGTGCCGCCGGGGAGAGCGTCAGTGCCGCTCGGCCTCGCCCACTATGTTTCCTGTCATGCCGCGGGGAGGTTGAAGGTGACCTGCCGCTGGGCCCCGCTTGCCAGTGACCCTGCGGGTGGGCCCCGCCCGTTTAAGTGGAGACGGCTTCGGCCAAATCCTCTTTCCTCGCGCGTTGGCGCACTTCCGCGAACCCTCCTTCGACGTCGCCTCCTCTGCCCATCTAGCCGAGCCGCTGGGCTGGCCGAGTGCGCTGCGGTGCTAAGTTGCACCTTGTGCACAGTTGAGGGTAAACCCTTTTCTCTTTTCTGTTTCTTTTCTAGTAAACTTCTATAATCCATAGTTAATTCATTTCATGTCCAAATTTGATGATTCAATTTTCCAGAGACTCCATAGATCCAGATCTATTTAATGAGCAGTAGTGAATATTTTTACTGTGCTTGGTGTTCACTGTATACATTAAATAGGTGATTTATCCACCTAAGTCCACTTCAAAAATCCATAGGATATTCATTTGGAATCCAAATCCAGTAAAACAAATTTCTAAATGTTTCTAAAATCATGCCTAATTTAATGGGTACTTTTACTCATTTTTATAAATAGGCATTCTATATACAACTTGCAGATCCATTAAATCCCTTATATCCTTCATATTGAAATGTTCCAAAATATCCACTTATCCAGTTCCATTGAAATCACTTTGGTCATTCCCCATATGACCAGAGGTATCCTAGAAAAGTCCAACTTGCATTTTTAGAGCACTTTTATTTTTGCCTTGTTGTGTTGCTTATTGTGATTGTTTTCGGCGTTAGTTCACGAAGTAGACGAAGTACTTGGAGAAGGACCAGAAGATTTCAAGACTCTGATGAACCAGGCAAGCAGCCCTTTGACCATGATGAACCCTTTTTATCATAGTAGCATTTCTTTCCGTGATTGTTGAATGCATGATATCTTGAATGGCAACCTTGCTAGGTTTGCCTTCGTTGCATACCCCATTGATACTTGCATTGTTCATGACTCTATCCTTGTTTAGAGTTGTGTTGGTGGGTTGTAGAAATATGCTATGATTGTTGGCTGAGCAAAATGGGTCCGAGTTATGCATGGTAAGAAACAAGTGTGGTTTGACATACTTCCAAATAACCACAGTGGGTGCCACTAATGCCCCTGGGAGATGATGATGAACTAGGTCACTACTTGGTGGAGAGATAGTGTACCGAGGCTTGATGAAAGTGTTGTTTATAGAGACATATTAGATTTAAGATTTTTTTGACCGTCCCAACCCTACATGCGCAACCACTCTACACTTATATGGGAAAGGGCATTATTGATTACCTAGGCCGATACTAGCATGGTGCCCACATTACCAGTGATGGGGGTGACATGAGGTCACTCTCGGGACGGGGTCGTGCTTGGATAGGCGGCCATGACTGTTTTCACAGGGCACCGGACACACCATTGGTCCCTACGTGTATGCGTGATAATGAAAAGGGCAGAGTCCCAAGACCTTGATGTATATACACAAAGGCCGTGTACCAACGAGTGGACCCTATGTTAGTATCGCCTAGGGAAAGATGGTGACCGGGTTCTTCCCCGAGTACTTGAGGTACTGGGGGATCATGGATGACATGAAAGCTTCCTGGATCTTGTGGGTAAAGTGTGCAACCTCTGTAGAGTGTCAAACTATTCGAATAGCTGTGTCCACGGTCAAGGACGGTTGGGTGGTGCTGTTTAGACTACGTCCATATGTTTTTGAAAAACAAAACGGTTTGGAGATATTGTTGATGTGATTCATAAGGAAGTCACGATGAGCTTGAGCATGAGTTGTTCATAACCCTTTCTTGAGGCTGATTTCTTTAACCTCCTGATACTTGCTGCAGACGCATTCATGTCCTTGGTAAATGTTGATCATACTTGCATGAGAAAAACTAGCTTTCCGCAAAAATGCCAATTAAGCAGTAGAGCTTTGCATAATTATTTTGTTATCACTCTTGGGTTGCTTGCGAGTACATTCAAAGTACTCATGGGTTTGCCTTTAGTTACTTAATTGGCCAGATATGAAAGAACATGATATGACGAAGAGTTCTTGGGTGATGATCATGCAAGCTAGGACGCTTCCCAGTCAGAATACCTGTAGGGTTAAGGCTGATGGCATGGTTCAAGTTATCGACGAAGATTTTCGCTGTGATGATATACTAGACTTGACCATAATGGTCACAATTTGTGTAAAATGGTATGTATGGATATTAAACTCTTGTTACTCAGCTTCTGTGTGTTCAGTGAGCATTGATCTCTGGGATCACTGTACATGTGCATTCGGTGATCACGACTTATGAGTCGGGGTCCCCACAAGGGAAAACCTTATTCTTAGCTTCATTTTCAGGCAAAACTACAAGCTAAAACAATCCGCATATTTCATCCACATATATCAAGTGCATATCAGAATGTTCGGTTCCATCTCCTACATAAGGATTAGCTAGCAGTTGTTCTACCATACCCCAAGGAATTTCATATTCAATATTTTCAGTAGGTGCAGTAGGTTGTGGGGAAACTAATTGTGGTTCCGGTCGAGGTGAAGATAACCGGAACAAACCTCTCAAAGGATTGTTTTCCATAGTAGCAAGTGACAATAAATTTCAGCACGTAGTAATAATGTTTCCTTACCAATTTCCACTTATTAAGAGCGCGTCACTCCCCGACAATGGTGCCAAAAAATAGCCTTGGTGATCCACAAGTATATGGGGTCAACTGTAGCCTTTTTGATAAGTAAGAGTGTTGATCACAATGAGGAGCAGAAGGAAATGACAAGTGGTTTTCAGCAAGGTAATGTCTGCAAGTGCTAAAATTGCAAGTAGCGGAGTAGTTTGATAGCAAGATAAGTTGTAACGAGCAAGTAGCGATAGTAGTAAAAAAAGTGCAGCAAGGTAGCCCAATCCTTTAGAGGCAAAGGAAAGGTGGAAACGGTCTCTTATGATAAGCAAAGGGTTCTTGAGGGTACATGATACGTCTCCAATGTATCTATAATTTTTTATTGTTCCATGATATTATATTATCAGTTTTGGATGATTAGTGGGTTTTAATATGCTATTTTATATTACTTTTGGGACTAACCTATTAACTGGAGGCCCAGTAATAGTTTCTAAATTTTTTTTGCCTATTTTAGTGTTTTGCCGAAAAGGAATATCAAACGGAGTCCAAATGGAATGAAACCTTCACGAGGATCTTTCTTGGACCAAAAGGAATCCAGAAGACTTGGAGTTGAAGTCTGAGACTCTACAAGGAGGCCACAAGGCAGGAGGGCGCGCCTAGGGGGTAGGCGCGTCCCCCACCCTCGTGGGCCCCTCATAGCTCCACCGATATACTTCTTTTGCCTATATATACTCTTATACCCTAGAAACATCAGGGGAGCCACGAAACCACTTTTCCACCGCCGCAACCTTCTGTACCCGTGAGATCCCATCATGGGGCCTTTTCCGGTGATCTGCCATAGGGGGAATCAATCACGGAGGGCTCCATTGCCTCTCCAATGAAGCGTGAGTAGTTTACCAGAGACCTACGGCTCCATAGTTATTAGCTAGATGGCTTCTTCTCTCTCTTTGATTCTCAATACAAAGTTCTCCTCGATGTTCTTGGAGATCTATTCGATGTAATACTCTTTTGCGGTGTGTTTGCCGATTTCCGATGAATTGTGGATTTATGAACTTGATTATCTATGAATATTATTTGGTTCTCCTCTGAAATCTTATATGCATGATTTGATATATTTGCAAGTCTCTTCGAATTATCGGTTTAGTTTGGCCTAATAGATTGATCTTTCTGGCAATGGGAGAAATGCTTAGGTTTGGGTTCAATCTTGCGGTGTCCTT
This sequence comes from Triticum aestivum, assembly GCF_018294505.1. Taxonomy (NCBI): domain Eukaryota; kingdom Viridiplantae; phylum Streptophyta; class Magnoliopsida; order Poales; family Poaceae; genus Triticum; species Triticum aestivum. The sequence continues at coordinate 284,694,282 of NC_057798.1, forward strand.
TCCCAGTGACAGTAGGGGCAGCAAGGCCCATATTGTATTGTTTACATCGAGGATAAAAAGATGGGGTTTATATCATATTGCTTGAGTTTATCCCTCTACATCATGTCATCTTGCATAATGAGTTACTCCGTTCTTATGAACTTAATATTCGAGATGCATGCTGGATAGCGGTCGATGTGTGGAGTAATAGTAGTAGATGCAGAATCGTTTCGGTCTACTTGACACGGACGTGATGCCTATGTTCATGATCATTGCCTTAGATGTCATCATAATTATGCACTTTTCTATCAATTGCTCGGCACAAATTTTTCACCCACCGTAGTACATGCTATCTTGAGAGAAGCCACTAGTGACACCTATGGTCCCCGGGTCTCTTTTCTATCATATTACATCTCTTTTATTTACATCTCATCGAATTTACTATTTTGCAATCTTTACTTTCCAACCTATACAACAAAAATACCAAAAATATTTATTGTACTATCTCTACTAGATCTCGCTTTTGCAAGTGACTGTGAAGGGATTGACAACCCCTTTATCGCGTTGGTTGCAAGGTTCTTGATTGTTTGTGCAGGTACTAAGTGACTTGTGTGTCGTCTCCTACTGGATTAATACCTTGGTTATAAAAACTGAGGGAAATTCTTATGCTACTTTGTTGCATCACCCTATCCTCTTCAAGGGAAAACCAACGCATGCTCAATAGGTAGCAGTACACGGGAGTCAAATCTAGTCACATTCAGCATGTTGGCTTAATTCGTGTTCGCTACTTTGATAATTTGATATGTGGGTGGACCGTTGCTTAGGTGTTGTTATTACTTGAACAAAATTCCTATGTATGATTAACCCTCTCGCAAGCATCCGCAACTACGAGAAAAGTACTAATAATAAATTCTAACCATAGCATTAAACTTTTGGATCCAATCGGTCCCTTACTGTCGGTGTACTAGAGTAGGGGTACCCTAGTATCCTGAACTTGTGCACGGGCAGTCGTAGCACCCCGCGGCAAGGCTTGCCGGGTGACTGCCAAGGTCCTCCGTGGTTCCTTTGGAGCCATTCAAGAACAAAGTATTCAAGCCAAGGAGACAAGGCCTCGGTAAGAGGAGCTTGCCGGGAAGGCCAACCAAGGCATCTCAAGGAACTCGCCGCGACGCGCCATGCGTCCCGGCAAGGCCCGGTGAGCGGCAATCTTCCGGACGCAATGAGACAACGACCGCGGCAAGGCGCTTGCCGCGACAAGCTACCGCTCTGTACCCGCGCTCCAGCACATCCACCAACGTGTCGCCCTGGGGCCTTTCTAGGTGCGCGTGGCAAGAGGTTGTGCAGCTAGCGATGCGCGGTGGCAAGCGACACTGACAAGATTGCCATCGTGGCGAGCGGTGGCGTCCCTGACGGTCCCTTTTTGCACTGTTTGAGCGACGCAGACAGGCATTTAATGCCTTTGTCCCCTGCCGTCAGGGTTAGGTATGATACATTGTACAGGTAGTTGTAGCAACCGCAATTCCTTTTCCATTTTTACCCTTGTCTACGTTGGCACCTGTTGGAGACCCCTTTAGCATATAAAAGGAGGCCCATGCACAACGTAGAAAGAGAGGGAAAAAAGTCAGAAAAACACTCACGCTCGGTCTCGTTAGCAGCTAGTGTGTACTGTAGCATTCAGCGCTCCCGAGCAAGAACTCAATACACTCAGACATGCAGCAGTAGGAGTGTTATCTCCCCGGAGAGCTCCGAAGCTGGGTA